>NC_091295.1:2041300-2268800 GCF_038502225.1 Cherax quadricarinatus
TACCTCGATCGCGACAGAACACAAGAAGAAAGGACTACACTGAAAGAGAGGGTACAGAGATGCAAGGAGGAACAAGAGGCAGTGATAAAGATGAGCAGGACCCAGACACAGGAGGAAGGGCAAAAACACCCCGCAGAATCTCCCACCAAAAGACTCCACCCGTGACAATCCCAATGCAACTGAGCAACCCAAACCACAACCCACTCACTGTTCCCTCTTCCAGCAACACCCACATCACAAACCTCATCACAACAGCTGTCCCTTATGGGTATTCTGACCCCACCCCCATCATCACAAACCCCACCTACACCGCAGCTCCCCATAGGCCCCCACCAAGGCTCCCGCTCCCCAACCCCAATATTCTTGCAGGACCACAGTGATAGAAAAGAAGCTGAAAGTTTGGTACACAAATGCGGACGGAATAACGAATAAACATGAGGAGTGGCACGAAAGAATCAGTGAGAAATCACCAGACATCATAGCAGTCACAGAAACAAAACTCGCTGAGACAATAACAGATGCAATCTTCCCACCGGGATATCAGATCCTGAGAAAAGATAGGAGTAGTAGAGGGGGAGGAGGAGTTGCACTACTCATAAGAAACCGGTGGGGATTTGAGGAAATGGAAGGCATGGACGTGATTGGAGAAAGAGACTACATGGTAGGTACAATTCAGTCTGGAGGACATAAAGTAGTCATTGGAGTGATGTATAACCCACCACAGAACTGCAGGAGGCCAAGAGAGGAGTATGAAGAAAACAACAGGGCGATGGTGGACACACTGGTTGAGGTGGCAAGAAGAGCTCACTCGAGCAGAGCAAAGTTACTGGTAATGGGCGATTTCAACCACAGTGAGATAGACTGGGAAAACCTGGAGCCACATGGGGGTCCTGAAACATGGAAAGCCAAGATGATGGATGTGGTACTTGAAAACCTCATGCATCAACATGTCAGGGACACTACCAGAGAGAGAGGGGAGGATGAGCCAGCAAGACTGGATCTTGTGTTCACCCTGAGCAGTTCAGACATTGAGGACATAACTTATGAGAGGCCCCTTGGAGCTAGCGATCACGTGGTTCTGAGTTTTGATTATATTCAATTCAATTCAATTCAAGTTTATTCTCTATAAGGGTTACAATGCGGGGTTTACAGGTTTTGGGTATTGTGTGGTTTACATGTTATAAAATACTAATTACAGAGTGGGCCACTAGGACGCCTAGCATGGCTAGGCATTTCGAGCAGACTTAGATTAATTCTTAACATTAAATCCTTGCAGATTATGGTATTAAGGCTAAGTGACTACATCATAATTTGTGAGTTTAGCAATGTGAATGCTTTTGTTTTGGCACAATACAAAGTGTCTATATTGGAGTATCATAGACAAACTTATGACTAGTTAGGATTTATTATTTTAAGATTAAGATTAGTATTTCTGGGTTTATAGTCAGTAGGTGAGTGAGTGTAATTGTGAACCACCAGGTGGTGGTTATGTAGTTAGTTGTCAGGGTGAATCAGGGAGATAAGATGTTTTCTAACTGTAGTTTTGAAAGTGATGAATGTGTCTGCAGTTCTAGAGTTTTCAGGCAGGGTGTTCCAGATTTTAGGTCCTTTGAAATACATTGAATTTTTGTAAAGGTTTAGTCGAACATGGGGAATGTCATAGAGATGTTTGTGTCTGGTGTTATGCCTGTGGATCCTGTCACAACTATCAGGAAAGCATTTTAGGTCAAGGTTAATATTGGAATTTAAGGTCCTGTAGATATAGATTGCACAGTAGTAAGTGTGGATGTTCTGAACAGGGAGTAAGTTTAGATCTATGAAGAGTGGGGGTGTGTTGCCAGGGATGGGATTTAGTGATTATTCTTACTGCGGCTTTTTGTTGGGTTATTATTGGCTTTAGGTGTGTTGCTGCAGTTGAACCCCAAGCACAGATAGCATAGGTGAGGTATGGATATATAAGTGAATGGTATAGTGTGAGAAGGGCAGTTTGCAGCACGTAGTATCGTATCTTGGAGAGGATCCCCACTGTTTTGGATACTTTTTTGGTTGTGTTGGATATGGGTGCTGAAATTTAGGTTGTTGTCGAGGTATAGGCCAAGGAATTTGCCCTCATTATGTCTAGCAATTAGAGTGTTGTCGATCTTAATGTTAATTTGTGCAACTCCTGCTCTGCTACCACACATAATGTAGTAGGTTTTGCCAGTGTTAAGGGTAAGTTTATTGGCTGTCATCCAAGTCGATATTTTGAGCAGCTCCTCATTAACAGTGGTGTTGAGGGTGGCAAGATTAGGGTGGGAGATGACATAAGTCGTGTCGTCAGCAAAGAGAATGGGTTTCAGGTGTTGGGATATGTTTGGAAGATAATTGATGTAAATGAGGAAGAGCAGGGGTCCAAGGACACTTCCCTGTGGAACTCCAGTATCAAGTGGCCATATCGATGAGGCTGTGTCTTTAATGGTGACATACTGATACCTATTAGAAAGGTAGGATTTAAAATATGCAAGCGCATGGCCTCTTATACCATAGTGGTCAAGTTTGTGGAGTAGGATGCCGTGGTCTACTGTGTCAAACGCTTTTCTTAGGTCAGTAAAAATTCTTAGTGGATATTCCTTATTTTCCAATGCTGTGTAAAGCAGATCTAGCATTTTTATAATTGCATCATTAGTGCTTTTATTTTTCCTGAATCCAAATTGGCGGGGGTTGAGTATGTTTTGTGCCGTTATAAATGAATATAGTCTCCTGTGCACGAGTTTCTCAAAGATTTTGGATAGCAATCGTATGTTTGATATTGGCCTATAGTTGTTTACGTCTGTAGGGTCACCACCTTTATGTATTGGTGTAACCCTTGCCATCTTGAGTAGTTTCGGGATGGTGCTAGTTTCTAGTGACTTGTTAAAAAGTAATGAAATAGCATGCGAAAGGACATGGGCCGCTCGCTTGTACAATAATGGTGGGACATGAGACAGATTCCCCGAGTTATTTTTAAGTGACTTTATGATCACGGTGACTTCCGTGGGCTCAGTTGGTACAAGATAGAAGGAATTTGGGAAATTCCCATCTAGGTAGTCCCCGGCACGGGCATTGGTACCTGGGATTTTACTGGCGAGATTAAATCCTATGTTTGAGAAGAAGTTGTTTATCTTGTTAGCTGTATCAGTGGGATGCAGTGGTGTTTCATGAGGTTTAGTTAGAACAATATTCTTGTTTTTTTTCAGTTTGTGGGTCCCCAGAATCTGGGAAAGTGTTTTCCAGGTATTTTTTATATCTCCTTTTGTGTCAGTGAATCTGCTGGAGTAGTACAGTTGTTTAGCTTTCTTTATTAATTTGGTGAGAACTGTTGAATATTGTTTAAGAATATCTTTGTGTATTAAGCCCTGTCTGTATTGCTTTTCATATCAGCATTTCTTATCAATGGATTTCAGAATGCTGCTGGTTAGCCATGGGCAACCAAGCTGTTTATTAGTGATCTTTTTCGTTTTTATAGGACAATGTTTGTTGTATAGTCTAAGTATTTTGTTAAGAAAAATGTCTGTCCAGTCGTCAATACCATTGGCATTGGAGAATTCTGTAGGCCAGTCAACAGTCTCTAGGTTTGCTGTGAGATTCCTTATTGAGGCCTCGTCATGGAGTCTAAATGAAACTTTGTATTTGAGTGGTGGCTTACTAATGTTTGTTAAGAGGAAGGTTGGGTAGTGGTCAGTAGTGCTGTCTGTGATTATCCCTGATTTAAGGGGGGCTTGTATATTGGTCCATATGTGGTCTATTATGGTGGACTTGTCTCAGTCAGCCTGGGTGGTTTAGTTATTGTTGGTATGAGAAGTGTGTTGTTCATATTGTTGATGAAATCAGTTACAGTCTGATCATGTGGTAGGCCAAGGTTGATATTGAAGTCTCCAGCTAAGAGAAGGTGGTGCTTGTTCATTTGTCTGTTTATTATTAGTGACTTTAGATTCTCACTGAAGTCTGGGATGTTTGTGTGGGGTATCCGGTATATGGCACAGATTGTTATAGGCGTCTTGAGGTTTTTTACAGTAAAATTAGGAAAAATGTATTCCCCATGTTCATCACTAAAGCAATTAGTGCTAATACAAGATAGTTGGTTAGAGTAATAGATTGCAGTACCACCCCCAACTTGGTATGGTCTGCAGTTGTGGATTGTTGTGTATTCTGGTATTGGGTAGATATCAGTTGTGTCCTGCTTAAGCCAGGTCTCAGTAAGAATAATGCAGGAGAAGGGTGTCTTTAGTGACTCAAGGAGCGCCAGGAGGTCGTCATAGTGTTTGCTTAAGGACCTGATGTTGTAGTTAAGAACTGATAGACTTTGAGCAGTGTTCAGGATAGTGCTGGCTTGTGATGCTGTGTAATAAAGGAAGTTACTCTTCCACCCAACCAATCACAGTAGGAGTCCCACAAGGAAGCGTCCTTGGACCACTCCTCTTTCTCATCTACATCAATGATCTACCGAATGCATCACAGCTACTCAAACCCATATTATTTGCAGATGACACTACATATGTCTTTTCCCACCCAAACACAGTCATACTAGCAAAGACAGTCAATGCTGAATTACAGAAAATATCTGCCTGGATGATGACTAACAAACTTACCCTGAACACTGATAAAACCTATTTCATTCAGTTTGGAAACAAAGCTGCAAATGATCCAATTAACCTAACGCTAAATGGATCATCAGTCGCAAGACTCACAGAGGGAAAATTCCTAGGTATCCACCTTGACAGTAGCCTTAAGCTCCGGACACACATACAACAAATCACCAAGAAAATCTCCAAGACTGTAGGCATACTATCAAAGATAAGGTACTACGTTCCACAATCAGCTCTCCTGGCACTGTACCATTCACTGATATATCCTTATCTTACATATGGAATTTGTGCATGGGGATCAACAACATCCAATCACCTAAAATGCCTAATAACCCAGCAAAAGGCAGCAGTAAGAATGATAACAAATTCCCACTCCTGCCAGCATACTCCACCAATTTTCAAAAGTCTGAATCTGCTCACCAATAAGAACATCCATACTTATTCATGTGCCTACTACATACACAGAACAATACATGCAAATGTAAACCTAAGTGTGTTCACCTTAGGTTACTAATGAAAACTAATTCTTCTCTACCAAACTTACTACAGTATAGCCATATAGCATGAACTATTAGAATATTCAATTTTCTTGTAATCATTGTAACTCGCCCAATGACCATATGTTCAGTTATTACACTGATATTTCCTTGTTAATCTTAAGTTAGTCTCAAGTTTGCCTGAAATGCTCTGCATGTAATGGGGCTTTTGGCATGTACACCGAACTGTTACATGTACTTGTTTGTACAAAAACGTATCATGCCAAAATAAAAATTATTATTATTATGTTTGGGGGTTTTACCTCTTTTCCGCCGTTTTGTGCAGCAGTTGCGTAAGGGAAGGGCAGCTGGCACCATATTTTAGGGTAAGTTGTATCTACTGTGTATTTATTTTACTTCGTGTTTTTATGCCTAGCTGTGTTGATCACAATATATGCTAGTGTAAACACATTATCAGGCATTTTAGATGAATTTTATAATGAAAAACTGCTCTCTTCTACCCTGCAGCGATTTTCACGGGGTTTGGAACCTAAGAGTTGTACAGATGGTCCCTTCCTGTATATCAAAACTTTACTGTATTGTGTCATGTGTCTGTGATGTGTTTGACACTGCAGTACTGACCTCTTGACATTCTCTTCATCAGGTCATAAACTTTGTTACTTACTGTACAAGCTCCTATTTTCTTCTCATTGTTTCTATTTGTCTTGACAAAGGTGCAGCAGTCTGCACCAAACTTGTCTAAAATTAACATTTTCTTCAGTACTGTTAGAGGTTTATGCAAATTCTTCTTGGCATCTCTAGTATCACTAGTGTTCTTTTTGGGTGCCACAGTTTATTTCTAGAGATGTGATAATAGGATAAAAATATCCAAAATTGTTTGATAAACACACAAGAGTACAGTATGCAGTGCTCCCAGAAAGCAACTGTAGTGTGTTTGAGTGACAGTAAAGGAGTGGGAAAGTTGTGCCTCTACAAATGCTTCGCATTTAGGCATATCTTGATTGGTGAAATGTCTAGAATTTGCTGGTAACTTACTTCTATGCTTATTTAGTGTACTATCAAGGCTTTTTCAAGCCTGTGCCATGAAAGATGCACTTTTTTTTTATCTTGTTCTGACAGAGTTACTTTGTTGTGTCAGCTCTGAGAGAGTGAAATATTGTTTCTTCTGTTAACATAACTTTCAATGATGGAGTGAATATGAGTATATCAGATGTGTTGATATACTTGATATTACTGTTGTATATACCAAGTGTTAAGTATTATGTATGGATATGCTAAGTGTTTGTGTGTGGATGTAGATTATGCAAGTGAATATATGGGAAAAAATTTTGTGCATATACAAAGACTGACCGTAGTATTTTCTAAATGTTGTGTGTATATAATGGATCATGTAATGTGTATACTGCACATGGGTAGATCATGTTAATGCATATTTAAAAATGTATGTTACATTGTGTGTATATTAGGTTTATATATTTGATCTTACAGATATGGTACATCTGCCTTGGAGGAGGAAACAAGTTCAGCAACTTTACGCAGTTCGATGAAATTTTTGACTTACAGGAGCAGAGTGTTGTGAGAGGTGACTGCAAAACTCTTGTTGGTAAGTTGTATTATAGTGCAACTAACTCTGTGCTTGATAACTGTGGCTATTGTCAAGATGGTGGTGTCCTGTCTTCAGTGTTTAGTGTATTGAAGAGTTTGTTTCCACTGGACGTAACACTTGGTATTTGTGATTCACTTGATAGTGTCCTCAACTCACATACTGAATTTCTGTGACTTGTTAACCAACACAGATTGGGCATGTTTCCTTACCACTGCTGCTGCCCCATTTCACCTAGCAGTAAATGTCCGCCAGGGTGTTGTATTGCTGCTGCCTCTCCTCACCTAGCAGTAAGCGTCTGGGTGTTACTTGACTGTTGTACTGCTGCTGCCCCTCTTCACCTAGCAGTAAGTGTCTGGGTGTTACTTGACTGTTGTACTGCTGCTGCCTCTCTTCACTTAGCAGTAAGTGTCTGGGTGTTACTTGACTGTTGTACTGCTGCTGCCCCTCTTCACCTAGCAGTAAGTGTCTAGGTGTTACTTGACTGTTGTACTGCTGCTGCCCCTCTTCACCTAGCAGTAAGTGTCTGGGTGTTACTTGACTGTTGTACTGCTGCTGCCTCTCTTCACCTAGCAGTAAGTGTCTGGGTGTTACTTGACTGTTGTACTGCTGCTGCCTCTCTTCACCTAGCAGTAAGTGTCTGGGTGTTACTTGACTGTTGTACTGCTGCTGCCCCTCTTCACCTAGCAGTAAGTGTCTGGGTGTTACTTGACTGTTGTACTGCTGCTGCCTCTCTTCACCTAGCAGTAAGTGTCTGGGTGTTACTTGACTGTTGTACTGCTGCTGCCTCTCTTCACCTAGCAGTAAGTGTCTGGGTGTTACTTGACTGTTGTACTGCTGCTGCCTCTCTTCACCTAGCAGTAAGTGTCTGGGTGTTACTTGACTGTTGTACTGCTGCTGCCTCTCTTCACCTAGCAGTAAGTGTCTGGGTGTTACTTGACTGTTGTGGTTTGCATCCTGGGGGAGGTTATTAACCCCTTCAGTGTCGGTCCTGTAAAATTACGGCTTTGAAGCCAGTGTCAATCCCGTAAAACAATGCCAAAATTTTAGCAGCTTCAAATCTTGCAGGAGAAAGCTGGTAGGTCTATATATGAGAGAATGGGTCTGCATGGTCAGTGTGCACAGAATAAAAAAAATCCTGCAGCAAGCAGTACATAATGAGAAAAAAATGCGACCATGTTTTTTGTTTAGAACTGCAAGTTTGCGGTGTATTTTCGTGTGGTATTTATGGTTGTATTCTCACTTTTTTGGTCTCATTTGATAGAATGGAAGATATATTACAGAAATACAGTGGAACCTCTACTTGCGAGCGTGTCTACGTGCGAGTTTTTCCAAATACGAGCAGTCGATGGGTCGATTTTTTGCTTCCATATGCGAGCAAAATTTCCACAAGCGAGCAGACCTCAAGGCAGGTTCCTTGACACTGGTGAAGGGCTCTTGCTCTTGATCTTGGGAATTGTATCTCATTTGTTTGTTGGACTATCTTATTGAAACTTGGGCAATGTATGATGGAAAGATGCTTCTTAACGTACACCAAAAATGAAAGAAATCTAAGCATAAATAATGGAGTTTACTTCTCAGCAATTAGCCACCCCTTAGTGGTAATTTAGAATGGTTTTATGGTTGTATTCTCGTTTTTTTGGTCTCATTTTATAGAATGGAAGATATATTACAGAAATAGATATGATTTTGATTGCTTTCACGATGAAAAGTACCTTGAAATAGAGCTCAACCTAGGAGAAATGGTCCATTGCTTGGCTGTTTCAGTGTAAACAAATGACATCACAGTAAATCTTATATTTTTTGTGTGAATAAAAATTACTGTAGGAGGGGTGTTAATGTTTTATAACTGTTGTGTAAGTGCACCTCTGGCAAGACAGTAATGGAGTGAATGATGGTGAAATTTTTTTCTTTTTTGGGCCACCCTACCTTGGTGAGAGGTGGCCAATGTGTTAATAATAAAATAATTAATTTATTTATTTATTTATTATTATTTGGAAATGATACATAGATACATAGTTATACAAAAGAAATACAGTGGTTGAGTGTACATGCCAAAAGCCCCTTGTATGTAGAGCATTGTGGGCAGGCTTAAAATTAACTTAAGATTAACTAAGCAACAATATATTCAGTGGTAATAATAATAGACAATGGACAGTGAGGTGAGATTTCAATGTACAGTACATCATTTTGCTTAAAGTTGTAGTTTGCAAGAATTTATTGGCAACATTAAGTGAGGACTTACTGTATATCACTAATTAATTCTTTTATTGAATTACTAAATACGTACCACCAGTATAATAAAAACTTTGTATTCTTATTCTTGTATATTTGTTATCATAATTTAGTTTTAAGGCTGCCAGAAATACCTTGCATAACAAGAAGCTTGCTATAAAGTGCTTTATATATATTAGTCACCTTAATTGTGTAATGTACTGTATTCCACTTTACAGAAATAAAGTTTGTTTGTTTTGTTTGTATCTTAAGTTTTTACTGGATAATTGTACCTACTGTTTTACTGATTGTCCAGTAATATAAACCTTGGATAATTGAAATCTGTGAATACTGACACCCACAAATGTTTAAGAATTATTTAACTGCCTTTTTTGTTTTTTGTTATGGTGTGTCTTGTACTGCGGCTGCTCTGTGAAGTCTCCTCTTGCTGCAAACTCTAACTCTTCTCTCAGCATTTTATGTGTGTTCTTACTAATGAACAAAATGACACTGAAATTAATTAATTTTGTTCTTCTACAGACAAGTTGGGAAATGAAGAAGAAGACAAAGTGTCGGTGGTGTGTGATGTTGAGTCCATCTTCACTCACTACTGCAAGACTCGACACCTCAAGTATGAGTCATCGCTGATGTGGGCAGACATTGTCTTGCCTCTGCTGGCTGCTAAAATGCCCAGAGATCACATTTACATCTGCTTTGAGGAAGTTCTGGAAAAATACATACCCAGGTGTGAGGTTCTGTGCTACCTTGAAATATTCTTGAAATACAGTGGACCCTCGACCAACGATATTAATCCGTTCCTGAGAGCTCATTGTTAATCAAAATTATCGTTAGTCGAGTTAATTTTCCCCATTAGAAATAATGGAAATCAAATTAATCCATGCAAGACACCCAAAAGATTTGAAAAAAAAAATTTTTACCACATGAAATATTAATTTTAATACACACAAACTGAAGAAGACATGTACAATTACATGACACTTACCTTTGTTGAAGATCTGGTGATGATTGATGGGATGGGAGGAGGGGAGAGTGTGGATGGTGTTAGTGTTTAGAAAGGGAATCCCCTTCCATTAGGACTTGAGGTGTCAAGTCCTTTTCCGGGGTTACTTCCCGTCTTCTTTTAATGCCACTAGGACCAGCTTGAGAGTCACTGGACCTCTGTCGCACAACATATCTGTCCATAGAGGCCTGTACCTCCCGTTCCTTTATGACATTCCTAAAGTGTTTCACAACATTGTCAGTGTCACAATTAAACACTTGTTCAGGTTTCAATTCTTCACTGTTTATGTACTCCTTGAATTCCTGCACATATTTTTCAGCTGCTTTTTGGCCCGAACTGGCAGCCTCACCATGCCTTATCACACTATGTATGTCACTACGATTCTTAAATCTCTCAAACCAACCTTTGCTGGCCTTAAATTCACTCACATCACCACTAGTTGCAGGCATTTTTCTAATTAAATCGCCATGCAACTTCCTAGCCTTTTCACATATGATCGCTTGAGAGATGCTATCTCCTGCTATCTGTTTTTCGTTTATCCACACCAATAACAGTCTCTCAACATCTTCTATCAATTGCGATCTCAGTTTCGAAAACATAGTTGCACCTTTGGCAAGAACAGCTTCCTTGATTGCCGTTTTCTTGGCCACAATAGTAGCGATGGTTGATTGGGGTTTTGTGTACAACCTGGCCAACTCGGAGACACGCACTCCACTTTGATACTTAGCAATAATCTCTTTCTTCATATCCATAGTAATTCTCACCCTTTTTGCTGTAGGGTTGGCACTAGAAGCTTTCTTGGGGCCCATGGTGACTTATTTTGCAGGTGCAATCACTGAAAACACTGTGATAATATGAAATGTTCCGATTGTATGTTTGGATGGGACCGCGGTGGCTGGCTGGCTTGTAAACACTGGCCACAAGTGGACACATCTCGAATGGAATGAATCGTGTTGGTCGAGTTTTTTAGCGCTAGCCGAGGCAAAATTTTTGCGTTAAAATGTATCGCTAGTCGGATTTAACGTTAGACGATGCCATCGTTGGTCGAGGGTCCACTGTACAGTAGAACCCCCGTGTCCACTGATTCAGTATCCATGGTTTCAGTTATTCATGGTTTGCTGTGGCCCAAAAATACCTTTTAATTTTGCATAATAATGGCCCCAGAGCCCAAAAGTAGAGAAGCTGCCAGTTCTTCATATCCTAAGAGAAGCTGTGAAATGCTTCCCATCACTGAAAAAGTGATAATTTTCCACTTACTGTGCATAATTTATCAATTCAATTGTTTAATAGGTATGTATAGGACTTATATATAAAGTTTGCTACTATCCACAGTTTTGGTGTCCACGGTGGGTTCTTGGAACATGTTACCCGCGGATACGGGGGTCCTACTGTATATACCCAGGTGTGAGGTTCTGTCGTTCTTTTAGTGTAAATATTCTTGAAATATATACCCAGGTGTGAGGTTCTGGGGTTCTTTTAGTGTAAATATTCTTGAAATACATACCCAGGTGTGAGGTTCTGGGGTTTAGTTTAAATATATTAGTTTTATTGTTCTTGATATGTGTATGAGGTAGTTCCTTTAGTTTGTTCTTGATGTTCAGTACAATACTGTACCTGTCCCTGTACAATACTGTACCTGTCCCTGTACAATACTATACCTGTTGTCACTGTACAATACTGTACCTGTTGTCCCTGTACAATACTGTACCTGTTGTCCCTGTACAATACTGTACCTGTTGTCCCTGTACAATACTGTACCTGTTGTCCCTGTGCAATACTGTACCTATTGTCCCTGTGCAATACTGTACCTGTTGTCCCTGTGCAATACTGTACCTGTTGTTCCTGTACAATAGCTGTACCTGTTCACCTAGCAGCAAGCAGCTACAATACCTGGGTGTTAGCTGACTATTGTTGGGTTGCATCCCAGGGGAGAGCATCAAACGAACCCGGTGGAAATAAGCCAGACATTCTTATAAGAGTAGCTTTGTTGGGTTATCCTGTGTTAATAAGCCAAACAAAAGAGGTTCATCAGTGACTACCATCACTGCCTTCATCAGTGATACAATCACTTAGAGACTGTATATATAAGCAGTCAGTTAATTATTGCTTTATTAGTCTTATGCTCTGCTTACTAAGAGGCTGTTTGTATGCACGCCTAAATGTCACCCAATCTCTGTACAAACATTATCTAGCTGATATAATGAATCTTTAATGTAGGTAGTAGGTTGGTAAACAGCAGCTGTCCACGGAGGTACTATTGTCCTGCCAAGTGAGTGTAAAATGGAATCCTGTAATTGTTTTATGTGATGGTAAGATTGCTAGTGTCTTTTTTTCTGTCTCTTAAACATGCAAGATTTCAGGTATGTCTTGCTACTTCTACTTACACTTAGGTCACACTACACATACATGTACAAGCATATATATACACACCCCTCTGGGTTTTCTTCTATTTTCTTTGTAGTTCTTGTTTATTTCCTCTTATCTTCATGGGGAAGTGGACCAGAATTCTTCCTCCGTAAGCCATGCGTGTTGTAAGAGGCGACTAAAATGCCGGGAGCAAGGGCCTAGTAACCCCTTCTCCTGTATAAATTACTAAATTTAAAAAGAGAAACTTTTGTTTTTCTTTTTGGGCCACCCTGCCTTGGTGGGATATGGCCGGTTTGTTGAAAAAATAAAAAAAAATCTTTAACTTTTAATAGTAATAATTCACATAGTTATGTGGCCCTGTACAGTAAGTCCTCAACTTACAAACACATAAGGGTCCTTCTGAAGTGTGTATAATATTCATAATACAGGAAGTCTTCAACTTACAAACACGTTGGGGACCTTCTGTATTGTGTATAATAATAATAATATACACAATAATGATAATAATCCTAGGTAGTAGGTTGGTAGACAGCAACCGCCCAGGGAGGTACTACCGTCCTGCCAAGTGAGTGTAAAACTGAAGCCTGTAATTGTTTTACACGATGGTAGGATTGCTGGTGTCTTTTTTTTTCTGTCTCATACACATGCAAGATTTCAGGTACGTCTTGCTACTTCTACTTACACTTAGGTCACACTACACATACATGTACAAGCACATATATACACACCCCTCTGGGTTTTCTTCTATTTTCTTTCTAGTTCTTATTCTTGTTTATTTCCTCTTATCTCCATGGGGAAGTGGAACAGAATTCTTCCTCCGTAAGCCATGCGTGTTGTAAGAGGCAACTAAAATGCCGGGAGCAAGGGGCTAGTAACCTCTTCTCCTGTATATATTACTAAATGTAAAAGGAGAAACTTTCGTTTTTCCTTTTGGGCCACCCCGCCTCGGTGGGATACGGCCGGTGTGTTGAAAGAAAGAAAGATATATACACACACACCCCTTTGGGTTTTCTTCTATTTTCTTTCTAGTTCTTGTTCTTGTTTATTTCCTCTTACCTCCATGGGGAAGTGGAACAGAATTCTTCCTCTGTAAGCCATGCGTGTTGTAAGAGGCGACTAAAATGCCGGGAGCAAGGGACTAGTAACCCCTTCTCCTGTATATATTACTAAATTTAAAAAGAGAAACTTTTGTTTTTCTTTTTGGGCCACCCTGCCTTGGTGGGATGCGGCCGGTTTGTTAAAAAAAAAAAAAAAAAAAAAATGGAGAAACTTTCGTTTTTCCTTTTGGGCCACTCCGCCTCGGTGGGATACAGCCGGTGTGTTGAAAGAAAGAGGAATGATAATAATATACACAATAGAGAAGATTGTCAACGTGTTGGTAAGTTGAGGACTTGCTGTACATTACTGTCTACTTATCTATATTTTCACTTACCTGCAGGAATTGTGACACTTCTGACTCAGTTAAGTGTATAGGGTAATGGAAGATAGGAGAAGAACAACATGAAGTTGTAGTTAATAGTTACCAGCAGTGTTGTGATTGTTGCTGGTGCATCAACAGTTGTAGTTGATAGTTACAAGCAGTGTTATGATTGTTAAGTAAAAGGACTCAGATGCAACTAATGTGACTGTGTGTGGCAACGTTTCGTTCTCCAGGATCTTCTTCAAACCGTTACAAACAATACATGGGCACACAGGATATATATAGGCGTAGAGTGAGGTGTAATACAGTGGACCCTCAGTTAATGATGTCATTGGATAGTGAAAAAAAACGGATACTGACACTTTTTTGCATCAAAATATTGGCTTGGATAACGAAAAAAAACTCGGTTAAAGACATTCGTCCCGAACGTGTCCGCGTACACTCCATGTACAGCCAGTGTGCTATTGTTTACAAGCCAGCGAGGATGATTCCACACATACATGCGATACATTTTGTATTATTCCATTGTTTTTAGTGCTTGTAACTGCTAAATAAGCCACTATGGGCCCAAAGAAAGCTTCTAGTGCCAGCCCTGTGGTAAAGAAGGAAAGAAACACAAGAGAATTCAAGAAAAAACTCGTACCAAAGTACCAAAGTGGAGGAGGAAGAGAGAGGGAAGAATGTGCCTTCTGCAGTGATTCAGTAATTCTACAACATGTATGATACTAAAGCAGCAGGTATAGATAAAGGCTATAGTGCCAGCCATCGATAAAGTGTAGAATTAACAGTGTAGCAAATAAGTTAAGCGAGTAAGCGATAGAAAACAACACGAAAGTAACTCTCCAATGTTGTTGGATGTGTAAAAGGCCAATGAACATATGCTGCCCTACTATCTTCAACCACCCTAAGCCTCTGCCAGCATCTCCTCCATCAAATTAACTAATTAAACTGACATCTAGTCCAAGGTAAGTGTAAATATAAAAGTGTAAGGATAAAAGTAAATATAAGTGTAAATATAAAAGGACCCCAATGGAAATAAGTCACTCTGACTTTTTTGGGTTATCCTAGGTACTTTACACATATGCTGCTATGTATGATAATCTAGTATGTACATAACTGTATTTGTGTATACCTGAATAAACTTACTTATTTATAAATTAAAATGTAAATATTTCTTATTTATAAATTAAAATGTAAATATTTCTCACCTATAAATTACGTTCGTTGTTTAAGTGTGAATAGTGGTGGTGGCTTCTGCTGCCGCCTCCACCACCACTAATATGTACGGCTTCTCTCAGTGGCCCTTATAAACGCAACAACAGCACCACCACCACCACTTAATACTCACATACATTATGACATATTTTATTCATTCTAGAGTATATACAGTGGACCCTCAACCAACGGCGGCATCGACTAATGCCAAAATCGACTAATAGCTCTCTTTGGCATCAAAATATAGGCTCTACCAATGGTGAAAAACTCGTCTAAAGGCTTTCGTCCCGAACGTTTCCCTGTGGCCTGAGCGAACCCAGCCGCTCCAAGACTCCGTGTACAGCCAGTGTGGTATTGTGTACAAGCTGTTGTGGTTGATCCCACGTGTACCTGCGATATATTTTGTATTATTCCATTGTTTATAGTGCTTGTAACCACTAAATAAGCCACCATGGGCCCCAGGAAAGCTTCTAGTGCCAACCTTGTGGGAAAATGGGTGAGAAATACTGTCGAAATACTATCATATCACGGTCTGCTGCTGCACTGCCGTCAGCTGTTGCTGCACTACCGTCAGCTGCTGCTGTACCATGGTCAACTGCTGCTGCACTACCATCAGTTGCTGCTGCACTACCATCAGCTGTTGCTGCACCACTGTCAGCTGCTGCTGTTCCACGGTCAGCTGCTGCTGCACCATGGTCAGCTGTACTACTTGAAGATGTGGAGAGACTGTTGTTGGTGTGGCTTATCGAGAATACTGAGAAACAATTAACCCCAGAGGGTTAGCCACCCAAGAAAGTCAGTGCGTCATCGAGGACTGTCTAACTTATTTCCATTGGGGTCCTTAATCTTGTCCCCCAGGATGCGACTCACACCAGTTGACTAACACCCTGGTGAACAGAAAAAAATGCCTGGAACTAGTGCTCATATTGGTGAATTTAAGGCCAGCAAAGGTTGGTTTGAGAGATTTAAGAATTGTAGTGGCATACAGTGTGATAAGGCATGGCGATGCTGAAAAATTCAAACCCCAACAGGTGTTTAATTGTGACAAAACAGGCCTGTTCTGGAAGAAAATGCCAAACAGGACCTACATTACTCAGGAGGAAAAGGCACTCTCAGGACACAAGCCTATGAAAGACAGGCTAACTTTCTTGTTTTGTTGTAATGCTAGTGGGGGTTGCAAAGTGAAGTCTTTACTCATGTATCACTGTGAAAATCCCAGAATGTTCAAGAAAAACAGTGTCTCATCACTCAACAGTACTCTTCAATAAAGGTAAGTGTCATTTTAGTATTTATTTATGTATTTATTGTGCATGTCTCATTGTTTTCTGTGTAGAGAAATGTATATTTCATGTAAAAAAATGATTTTTTTAATACTTTTGGCTGTCTGGAACAGATTAATTGGATTTCCATTATTTCGTATGGGGAAAATGAATCGACTAACGACTGATTCGACTAAAGGCTAGCTCTCTGGAACAGATTAAAGCTGTTGGTTGAGGGTCCACTGTATCATGTTTCTATGTTACTATTATTGTTTATTACGTCATATTAGATGAATTGTGATAGATAAATAATCCGTAGAGATGATATTAGTGTCACATTGAAGCATAATAAACTCGCCTTCCTCTCGCCTCCTACCTGTCTTCCATACACCAACAAGAGCCAGGCAGCGGCAGCGGCAGCAACGGTATCCAGCCAGCTCTTCTTTCTCAAAAAACATCGCTCAACAAAACTTGTGATGGCCTAAAGTGAAAGTTCAACTACATGAACCCACGTAGACCACAACATGACCCAAGAATACTAAGAATGTAACCCAAATCTTGACAAAATTAGAAGATCTAAGGAAGACAGCCCTGCTAACCCAAACACTGCCTCCGCTGCCAGACAATCACTTAACCCAAGCTCCGAGAAAACAAGCCTTCTCCTCCATTGCTACACAGTATCTACTTCAGTGATACTATGAAAGGATATCGCAGAAGAATCAACACCAGTAATAAAAGAATAACAGCAAGGACCCTAGAACTCAACTTGTCTACCCAGCAGGACGCTAGTGTATCATCAACCCCTCTCCGCCGCCACCCAAGGAACAACAACAACAGCAACAACAAACATGGCTGACTCCCCCTCCAACTCCACTCCCTTCAAAGGATTCACCCATGATAACTCAGGTATGATTATTCCTGACAATATCAAGGACTACATCGTTGCTCTAGAAAATGAAATCAAAGATATCAAAGCAACACTCGAGCGACGAGAATCCAAGATAACCAACCTCGAGAATAAGATCCAAAACCTTGAAGAGAAGATTACATCGGGAAGAGTTGACACAGAAAATACTCTAAAAGCAGCTATAGCCAGTCACACTGAGCAAATAACAACAATAAATATGAAGGTTGAAGAAGCAATCAAGGACTGGAATCAGAACATGCACACTCGACTAAATGAATACCTTGATTTCCAAGACGACAAAACTGAACAAGATAAGTTGTCTGATGCAGTAATAATAAACAGTCCACACATTCCTAGTGACATAACACAAGCACAGTGCAAAGAAACTGCTATCAGGATAATACAGAACCACGTACAAGTCATCGTGCAAAACAATGAAATCAAAGAAACACGTTTGCTAGGAAAACCAGGAAGTAAACACAGTATAGTGATCCGACTTCATTCATACGATAAAAGAAAGGACTTAATTAAATCAGCAATTACAATGAAAAATGGAGTGTACATAAATGAATGTCTAACAAAAAAACGTCAAAACCTTCTGTTCAGGCTGAGAAAACTTAAACAGGAAAACAAAATACATCAGTGTTTCACGCGAGATGGGAAAATACTAGTAAGGAAAACATCAACAGGACAACAATATACTATCTCAAATGAACACGATTTCTCTACCTTCCTTAGAAAAGCTGACATTTTTGTAACAGATTAGATAAGTGCCCTTAATACATATATACGTGTGGTGCATATAGTGTACGTTACTATTATATTGTACATTATTATTTTTATTATTTTTCATCACTAGCTAATGAAATACCTCCAATACTCTATACTTCTTTCTTACCACTATAAATTGCTCATAATTTTAAATTACAAGTCAAATCTTACTCCAAATTAATAATATTCATTATTCTTACCTGTCCATTTAATTTTGTTTATCACTACTTGTTTTTTAGTCACTTTTTATTGTGTATGCAATTAGTGTATATTCCAATTACTTTTTTGCAAGTACCAAAACTATCTTTTGCTAGCTAGTACCAACTACCTCATTTTTTTTACTTTTATTGTGCAATAAACTGCTCAATTTATTTAATATTACAAATCAGATCTTACTCCTAAACCAATATTATTTCATAGTGACCACCTGTCCATTTAACTTTGTTTACCATTACTTAATTTTAGTCCCTCATATATTTTCTCCTTTATTTTAGCTTTATATAACTACCCTAGTTTATACATTCACAATTGTTAAAATAATCAAGGTGCTATTCTCAGGTGCTAAAGTAGAATAAGTTCACAACTTTGCCATTATATTCCAAAACTACCTTAGCTCATTATTTTACATTTGTTTAATAATTCAGGTGCTATTTTTTAGCTTAAGACTATTTACTTTGTTTTATACTTAATTCTAACTATAGATTAACTACAAATCTTATGATTACAAGCATTGATCCTGATACCAACCTCTTATTTAACGACTTAAATGATTCAAACAGTTACTGTAATTACTACACTGCAGAACAATCAAAGGCACTTCTCAGTGCCAACAACAACATAACTATCTTTAACTACAATATCAGATCTTTAAGCAAGCATTACGATGACCTCATAGCATTACTAAATTCCTTACATGCCAATATGTCCATCATTACACTAACTGAAACCTGGCTAAAGCCTGATAGTACAGATGTCTATGCCATTCCTGGTTACACAGCCATACACAACTGTAGGCCAGACCAACAAGGGGGTGGCACAGCCATATACTACTCAGACCAACTAGAATGTATCACTAATACTTGCACAAGGGATGAACATGGGGAATATATAATAGCCAAATTCAAATCCAAATACCTACAAAAACCTCTCACATTGATAAACATTTACAGAGTTCCACAGTCAAACATTAGCCAATTTAGTCAAAACCTAGGAAGTATGATAACTGATGCACGCATGAACAAAGATCACTTACTACTCTCAGGTGACTTCAATATAAATCTCCTGCAAGACCAGGACCCACACGTTACTGAATTCACAAACACAATGAGTAACTGTATGTTGCTACCAACAGTAACAAAACCTACAAGAGTTACAGAGACTAGTGTTTCCCTACTTGACCACATCTGGACCAACACCATATCCCCTTTAAAATCAGGCATAATTACAGATAATACCACAGACCACTACCCTACTTTTCTCATAACAACTCTTGGTAAATTACCCCAAGACACTACTAAAGTCACCTTCAGACTTCACAATGAGGCAGCCATTAATAACTTCACAACAGCAGTAGCAAACATTGACTGGCACACTGAGCTAGAAATCTATACAGATATTGACGAATGTATTAATAATTTTCTAAAAAAGACCCAATACCTCTATAACAAGCACTGCCCTAAAAAAACTAAACAGATGACAGCTAAGAGACTGAACAGTCCCTGGTTAACACCCAGCATTCTCAAATCCATAAATACAAAACACCAATATGAAAAACAGTACAGAATGGGTCACATAACCAGAGACCAAACAAAACGTTACTCGTCAATCCTAACCAGCCTGATAAGAAGGGCAAAAAAATTGTATTATGAGAACAGATTATCCAACTTACGAGGTGATATAAAAAAGACCTGGAAAACCCTATCAGAAATTCTAGGAACAAAAAAGATATCACGAAATAGCGAAATAAAATTAGCAAAATCAGATGAACCCCAACTCCCACCAACAGAAACAGCAAACAGACTCAATGACTTCTTCTCCACTATAGGACAAAACCTTGCCAATAAAATCCCAAGCTCAGATACCCCACCAAATGACTACCTCACTGGCAACTACCCGAACACACTGTTCCTAGCTCCGACTAACCCATACGAAGTCTCCCTTATTATCAACACGCTAAAAAACAAGGCAGGAGATTTAAATACCTTACCACCCTTTATATACAAAAAAGTGTCACAAGTGCTATCACCAATCATTGCAACACTCTTTAACAAATCCATTGAATCCTCCACCTTCCCCACAGTACTCAAAATAGCAAGGGTCACCCCGATCCACAAAGGAGGAGACCAAACAGAGTTGAATAACTATAGGCCAATATCCAACTTACACCCTCTCTCAAAAATCTTCGAAAAATTAATTCATAAACGAATCTACTCCTACCTTATCTCCCAAAACATACTCAACCCCTGCCAATTTGGATTCAGGCCAAATAAAAATACTAATGATGCTATTATACACATGCTAGAACATATATACACTGCAATAGAGAAAAAAGAAGTCCCACTGGGGATCTTCATTGACTTACGTAAAGCTTTTGATACAGTTAACCATGACTTGCTCCACGTAAAATTGTCACACTATGGTATAAGAGGGCACTCCCTCAACTACCTCAAGTCATACCTCAGCAACAGAAGCCAATATGTGTATGCAAATGGGGCAAACTCTTCTGCACAACCAATTACAGTTGGTGTCCCACAGGGAAGTGTCCTTGGCCCTCTTCTCTTTCTCCTATACATAAATGACCTACCAAATGCTTCGCAATTACTCAAACCCACACTATTTGCAGATGACACTACATACGTCTTCTCCCACCCGAGCCCAGTCACGCTAGCCAATACTGTAAATACAGAATTACAGAAAATATCTACCTGGATGAGGACTAACAAACTTACACTAAACATTGACAAAACCTACTTCATTCAGTTTGGTAACAGAGCTACAGATGTCCCTCTTAACATAATGATAAACGGATCACCTATCACAAAGCTAACAGAGGGAAAATTCTTAGGAATCCACCTTGATAATAGACTCAAATTTCATACACATATACAACAAATTTCTAAGAAAATTTCCAAGACTGTAGGCATACTATCGAAGATACGGTACTATGCTCCACAGTCAGCCCTCCTGGCCCTATATCACTCTCTTATTTACCCCTATCTCACCTATGGAATTTGTGCATGGGGCTCAACAACAAGTAACCATCTCAGACCACTAATTACCCAACAAAAGGCTGCAGTTAGAATGATAACAAATTCTCACTATAGGCAGCACACTCCACCAATATTCAATACACTAAACCTATTCACCATACAAAACATTCATACTTATTACTGCACCTATTACATACATAGAACACTTAACTCTGATATTAACCCTCCCCTCAAACATCTCCTTGCCAACCTCAACAGAACACATTACCATAACACAAGGCACAGATCACTCTTTGATGTTCCTCGTGTCCATCTCACACTTTGCAAAAACTCAATGCACATAAAAGGCCCTAAAATGTGGAACTCATTACCTGTAAATATAAAAGAAACACTACCTGTTTATAAATTCAAGTCTCTTCTCAAAGATCACTTACTCACCCAAAACCAAATAAATACTGAATAACTGAACCTTATAAATTGTATATCTTAAATGTTTCTCACAATTATATCACATAAATGTTAAACCTAAAACCCAATCTAACTTTATTATTTTTTAAATAGACTACCTAACAGAATACTCCATTCTACTGAATGTACAACAATGCATACAACCATATGACCTGTCTTTGTAATACTCACTTGTGCTTTATAGTAATCTGTTTACATTAAAGTTTTATCACCGATGTCATCATTGCTTAGTTCATCTTAAGTTAATTTTAAGCCAGCCCGTAATGCTATGCATAGTATAAGTGGCTTTGGCATACTGCTCTTTTCTGTATTTTTTGTACCTCTGTATGTGTGCACAAATTTTTAAATAATTTTATTTATTATCACACCGGCCGATTCCCACCAAGGCAGGGTGGCCCGAAAAAGAAAAACTTTCACCATCATTCACTCCATCACTGTCTTGCCAGAAGGGTGCTTTACACTACAGTTTTTAAACTGCAACATTAACACCCCTCCTTCAGAGTGCAGGCACTGTACTTCCCATCTCCAGGACTCAAGTCCGGCCTGCCGGTTTCCCTGAATCCCTTCATAAATGTTACTTTGCTCACACTCCAACAGCACGTCAAGTATTAAAAACCATTTGTCTCCATTCACTCCTATCAAACACGCTCACGCATGCCTGCTGGAAGTCCAAGCCCCTCGCACACAAAACCTCCTTTACCCCCTCCCTCCAACCCTTCCTAGGCCGACCCCTACCCCGCCTTCCTTCCACTACAGACTGATACACTCTTGAAGTCATTCTGTTTCGCTCCATTCTCTCTACATGTCCGAACCACCTCAACAACCCTTCCTCAGCCCTCTGGACAACAGTTTTGGTAATCCCGCACCTCCTCCTAACTTCCAAACTACGAATTCTCTGCATTATATTCACACCACACATTGCCCTCAGACATGACATCTCCACTGCCTCCAGCCTTCTCCTCGCTGCAACATTCATCACCCACGCTTCACACCCATATAAGAGCGTTGGTAAAACTATACTCTCATACATTCCCCTCTTTGCCTCCAAGGACAAAGTTCTTTGTTTCCACAGACTCCTAAGTGCACCACTCACTCTTTTTCCCTCATCAATTCTATGATTCACCTCATCTTTCATAGACCCATCCGCTGACACGTCCACTCCCAAATATCTGAATACGTTCACCTCCTCCATACTCTCTCCCTCCAATCTGATATTCAATCTTTCATCACCTAATCTTTTTGTTATCCTCATAACCTTACTCTTTCCTGTATTCACCTTTAATTTTCTTCTTTTGCACACCCTACCAAATTCATCCACCAATCTCTGCAACTTCTCTTCAGAATCTCCCAAGAGCACAGTGTCATCAGCAAAGAGCAGCTGTGACAACTCCCACTTTGTGTGTGATTCTTTATCTTTTAACTCCACGCCTCTTGCCAAAACCCTCGCATTTACTTCTCTTACAACCCCATCTATAAATATATTAAACAACCACGGTGACATCACACATCCTTGTCTAAGGCCTACTTTTACTGGGAAAAAATTTCCCTCTTTCCTACATACTCTAACTTGAGCCTCACTATCCTCGTAAAAACTCTTCACTGCTTTCAGTAACCTACCTCCTACACCATACACTTGCAACATCTGCCACATTGCCCCCCTATCCACCCTGTCATACGCCTTTTCCAAATCCATAAATGCCACAAAGACCTCTTTAGCCTTATCTAAATACTGTTCACTTATATGTTTCACTGTAAACACCTGGTCCACACACCCCCTACCTTTCCTAAAGCCTCCTTGTTCATCTGCTATCCTATTCTCCGTCTTACTCTTAATTCTTTCAATTATAACTCTACCATACACTTTACCAGGTACACTCAACAGACTTATCCCCCTATAATTTTTGCACTCTCTTTTATCCCCTTTGCCTTTATACAAAGGAACTATGCATGCTCTCTGCCAATCCCTAGGTACCTTACCCTCTTCCATACATTTATTAAATAATTGCACCAACCACTCCAAAACTATATCCCCACCTGCTTTTAACATTTCTATCTTTATCCCATCAATCCCGGCTGCCTTACCCCCTTTCATTTTACCTACTGCCTCACGAACTTCCCCCACACTCACAACTGGCTCTTCCTCACTCCTACAAGATGTTATTCCTCCTTGCCCTATACACGAAATCACAGCTTCCCTATCTTCATCAACATTTAACAATTCCTCAAAATATTCCTTCCATCTTCCCAATACCTCTAACTCTCCATTTAATAACTCTCCTCTCCTATTTTTAACTGACAAATCCATTTGTTCTCTAGGCTTTCTTAACTTGTTAATCTCACTCCAAAACTTTTTCTTATTTTCAACAAAATTTGTTGATAACATCTCACCCACTCTCTCATTTGCTCTCTTTTTACATTGCTTCACCACTCTCTTAACTTCTCTCTTTTTCTCCATATACTCTTCCCTCCTTGCATCACTTCTACTTTGTAAAAACTTCTCATATGCTAACTTTTTCTCCCTTACTACTCTCTTTACATCATCATTCCACCAATCGCTCCTCTTCCCTCCTGCACCCACTTTCCTGTAACCACAAACTTCTGCTGAACACTCTAACACTACATTTTTAAACCTACCCCATACCTCTTCGACCCCATTGCCTATGCTCTCATTAGCCCATCTATCCTCCAATAGCTGTTTATATCTTACCCTAACTGCCTCCTCTTTTAGTTTATAAACCTTCACCTCTCTCTTCCCTGATGCTTCTATTCTCCTTGTATCCCATCTACCTTTTACTCTCAGTATAGCTACAACTAGAAAGTGATCTGATATATCTGTGGCCCCTCTATAAACATGTACATCCTGAAATAAATAAATAAATAAATAAATAAATAAATAAATAAATAAATAAATAAAAAAAAAAAGGTAATTGTGATGTTAAATGTTCATTTATCCATTTTATTAGTGCTTTATATTTATTTGTCATTGTTTTCTGTATGTATATCTATATTTAATCTTTAAAAGAAATATTTTTTATTAATACTTTTAGGTGTCTGAAATGGATTAATTGGATTTCCATTTTTTCTTATGGGGAAAATTAATTCAGGTAATGACAGAATCGGTTAAAGACAAGCTCTCTGGAATGGATTAATATCGTTAACTGAGGGTCCACTGTACTAGTGGTGGTAGTAGTAGCAGTAGTATTACACCTCACTCTATGTCTATATATATACCCTCTGTGTCCATGTCGAGTTTAGGAGGGTATGTAAAGGTAGAAAGTTGAAAGTGAATATAGATAAGGGTAAGGTGATGAGGGTATCAAACAATTTATATAAAGAAAAATTGGATATCACATTGGAGAGAGGGAGTATGGAAGTGAATGTTTTCAGATACACCTACCATTCGACTTATGACCTGCTTGACATACGTCCACTTGACTTACGACCGTGCATCTGGCAGCTGGGCTGGGCCGGTTGATGCACACCGCTGTACAATATTTGACGATACTCGCGGCGGCAGTTTGAGTAACCCTGCCCTATCAGTAGCATCATACTGTATTAACTGGACAGTAAATTTCACCATGGCCCATAAGATGAAGTCTGAATCTTGCACTGAAGATTGTGGCAAGAAAGGCTCTTACTCTTGAACTATTTGTTTTCACTGTTGCACATAAACCTGTCTGTATCTCTCTGCCTGTATATCTGTGTCTGTCTTTATCTCTGTGTGTGTGTTTATCTGTCTTTCTGTCTACCTGTGTGTCTGCCTTTCTGTCTACCTGTGTGTCTGTCTTCATCTACCTGTGTCTTTCTGTCTACCTGTGTGTCTGTCTTTGTCTACCTGTGTGTCTGTCTTTGTCTACCTGTGTGTCTGTCTTTATGTCTACGTGTGTGTGTCTTTCTGTCTACCTGTGTGTCTTTGTCTATCTGTGTATCTGTCTACCTGTGTGTCTGTCTACCTATGTGTCTGTCTTTCTGTCTACCTGTGTCTGTCTTTAGAAAGTTGAAAGTGAACATAGAAAAGAGTAAGGTGATGAAGGTATCAAATGATTTAGATAAAGAAAAATTGGATGTCACATTGGGGAGGAGGAGTATGGAAGAAGTGAATGTTTTCAGATACTTGGGAGTTGACGTGTCAGCGGATGGATTTATGAAGGATGAGGTTAATCATAGAACTGATGAGGGAAAAAAGGTGAGTGGTGCATTGAGGTATATGTGGAGACAAAAAACGTTATCTATGGAGGCAAAGAAGGGAATGTATGAGAGTATAGTAGTACCAACACTCTTATATGGGTGTGAAGCTTGGGTGGTAAATGCTGCAGCGAGGAGGCAGCTGGAGGCAGTGGAGATGTCCTGTCTAAGGGCAATGTGTGGTGTAAATATTATGCAGAAAATTCGGAGTGTGGAAATTAGAAGAAGGTGTGGAGTTAATAAAAGTATTAGTCAGAGGGCTGAAGAGGGGTTGTTGAGGTGATTTGGTCATTTAGAGAGAATGGATCAAAGTAGAATGACATGGAGAGCGTATAAATCTATAGGGGAAGGAAGGCAGGGTAGAGGTCGTCCTCGAAAAGGTTGGAGGGAGGGGGTAAAGGAGGTTTTGTGGGCGAGGGGCTTGGACTTCAGCAAGTGTGCATAAGCGTGTTAAATAGAAGTGAATGGAGACGAATGGTATTTGGGACCTGACGATCTGTTGGAGTGTGAGCAGGGTAATATTTAGTGAAGGGATTCAGGGAAACCGGTTATTTTTATATAGCCGGACTTGAGTCCTGGAAAAGGGAAGTACAATGCCTGCACTCTAAAGGAGGGGTTCAGGATATTAGCAGTTTAGAGGGATATGTTGTGTATCTTTATAGGTACAGTAGGGCCCCACTTATACGGCGGGTTAGGTTCCAGGCTGTCGCCGGAAAACAGACATCGCCGGAAGGCAGAACTCCATTTTTTTTCCATTTATAAATGCATATAAATGCCAGACAACAAGTTTACACTAAATTATATTAAGTTAGTAATAGAACTAGGCATTAAAAACACACAAAGTAAAATAGTCACAGTAAATTCATTACTTATCTTAAAGTATTTGTAATCTTAATGTAGGGAGAGAGGTGAGTAGTACTTATTTGTAGGAAGTCAGGTGCAGGTAGCCCTGGTGTAGGTAGCACTGGCTCCCCGTCTCATACTTAATATGCGATATTTAAAACATACACATACAGTACACTCATTATTTACCTTAAAATATGTGTAGTCTTAATATAGGAAGAGAGGCGAGTAGTATTTATTTGTATAAAGTCAGTGTAGGTAGCCGGTAGGTGTAGCCTGGGCTACACCTACCAGCTACCTACACTGTGGCCCAGAGCCATATTATTAACATCGACATGCCTTGTTCACTGAATTTAATCATTTCTAACAACTACCTTTAGATGCCATCATAAACAAAGGTAGAAGTAATGAATAATTCATGCCGAAAATTGTAAACAAAAGCGGAGTGGGGGAGTGGCTGGGCCAAACGCAGATTCATACACGTTTTCTCTGAGGGCTGAACAGAGAAAACATAATGTTGTCCCTCCACCCGGCTCCACAAGTATTATTATCAGAGCATATAAAATATGCAATAAATGCCAGACAACTCGTTTACACTAACTTATATTAAGTTAGCAATAGAAATATGCATTAAAAACACAATAAAAGGTAAGATACACACAGAGTACACTTATTACTTACCTTAAAATGTTAATATTAATGTGTGAGAGGTGAGTGGCAGGGTGTTTATTGAATAAAATCAGAATTTCACACCATCATCCTCTAACTTGGCACTTAAAGCAAGAGGCTTACGACTTCTCTTTTTATTACAGCTAACCTTAGACGCCATTGTCAATGAGAGCCAACTAGTTAACGAAAGAGTAAACGAGAGAGAGAACGAGGTACAGAATTGAGACAATGTAAGAACACAAACTAAACAGGTAGTGGACAATCACTTGGTCAGGCGAAATAAATGCGTATTAATATGTGTCTACTTTTAGTTCATTCACGTCCATTTGTAAGAGTTTGTAAAACATTTACCTCAATATTTTTTTATTTTAATAATTACCTCACAATACAAATACTCTTACATTGTATACAAGTTGTACAAGTTAGTACAGAATAAACAAACAGCAACACACCATCTTTAGAGCGAATGAAGATAATAATAATATTATTATTAGTAGTATTAATAATAATAATATTATTATTAATAATAATAATAATAATAATAATAATAATAATAATAATTGTTATTATTATTTATTATAAAAAGCACTAAACCCACAAGGGTCATGAATTGCTATACATAGAGTAAAGGCATAGAAAAAGAATATTTTTCTACAGTTAGCCCCCAGTGTTTGACTAGAGAAAACATAATTCTTCCGACACTACCTGCACAGCTGCTTTGTAAACAAATCTCATATTTACATCAATTTTTATTCTGAGTGTATGTATCATGTTTATATGCTATGTAATGGGTTTCATATATAATTTTGAGGAAAATATCATAGATGGATTAATGAACATGCCTATATTGATGTAAAATAAGACATTTAGTGTGCCCAAGAGTGATTATTATTACGTAGTATTGGCGTCATGAGTAGAGAGAGACTTAGCAATTTTAATGTGTACCTGCACACCAGCACAGTGTGTAAGTATATTTAGGTACAGGTACACATAAGTATAATTATCAGAGTACATATAAAATATGCAGTAACTTTAAAACACTTGAAATTTTGGAAAGTTTCCTGACATAATAGATGTGGTCACGGAAAGTGTAAACAAACCGGGTGGGGGGCGCAGTATTTAAAAGACCACTTGCCATATAGCAAATTTTGGTCATAATTTGACATCGCCGTATAAGCGGAACACTGCAAGGCGAAACGCCGTAAAGCAGGGCCTTACTGTATATGCTTCTAAACTGTTGTGTTCTGAGCACCTCTGCAAAAGCAGTGATTATGTGTGAGTGAGGTGAAAGTGTTGAATGATGATGAAAGTATTTTCTTTTTAGGGATTTTCTTTCCTTTTTGGGTCACCCCTGCCTCGGTGGGAGACGGCTGACTTGTTAAAAAAAAAAAAAGTGTCTGTCTTTCTGTCTACCTGTGTCTGTCTTTCTGTCTGCTTGTCTGTCTCAGAGCCACTCATTAAGAGTGTAATTGAAGATGCCATATTAATAATGATAACACAATGCAACCAATTATGTAACTATTTATATAAGTGCATTTGTATGTGTATAGGTAGTAGGTTGGTAGACAGCAACCGCCCAGGGAGGTACTACCGTCCTGCCAAGTGAGTGTAAAACGAAAGCCTGTAATTGTTTTACATGATGGTAGGATTGCTGGTGTCCTTTTTTCTGTCTCATGAACATGCAAGATTTCAGGTACGTCTTGCTACTTCTACTTACACTTAGGTCACACTACACATACATGTACAAGCACATATATACACACCCCTCTGGGTTTTCTTCTATTTTCTTTCTAGTTCTTATTCTTGTTTATTTCCTCTTATCTCCATGGGGAAGTGGAACAGAATTCTTCCTCCGTAAGCCATGCGTGTTGTAAGAGGCGACTAAAATGCCGGGAGCAAGGGGCTAGTAACCTCTTCTCCTGTATATATTACTAAATGTAAAAGGAGAAACTTTCGTTTTTCCTTTTGGGCCACCCCGCCTCGGTGGGATACGGCCGGTGTGTTGAAAGAAAAAAGATTTGTATGTGTATGTTTGGGGGTCTGAAGTGGACTAATCTAATTCACAATATTCCTTATGGGAACAAATTCGTTCAGTAATGGCACCTGAACATACTTCTGGAATGAAATACAGTGGACCCCCGGTTAACGATTTTAATCCGTGCAAGAGGGCTCATCGTTATGCGAAATAATCGTTATGCGAATGAATTTTCCCCATAAGAAATAATGGAAATAAAATTAATCCGTGCAAGACGCCCAAAAGTATGAAAAAAAATTTTTTTTACCACATGAAATGTTAATTTTAATACACACAAACTGAAAAAGGCATGCACAATTAAATGACACTTACTTTTATTGAAGATCTGGTGATGATTGATGGGATGGGAGGAGGGGAGAGAGTGTGTTAGTGTTTAGAAGGGGAATCCCCTTCCATTAGGACTTGAGGTAGTAAGTCCTTTTCTGGGGTTACTTCCCTTCTTCTTTTAATGCCACTAGGGCCAGCTTCAGAGTCACTGGACTTCTTTCGCACAAGATATCTGTCCATAGTGGCCTGTACCTCTCGTTCCTTTATGACTTGCCTAAAGTGTTTCACAACATTGTCAGTGTAATAATCACCAGCACGGCTTGCAATAGCTGTGTGAGGGTGATTTTCATCCATGAAGGTTTGCACTTCAAGCCACTTTGCACAGATTTCCTTAATCTTTGAAGTAGGCAACTTCTTCAATTTCTCTCTCCCCTCCTCCGAAGCAATTTCCTCAGGTGTGGCCTCTTGCTGTTGAAGTTGATCTAGCAGCTCATCAGTGGTTAGTTCTTCATTGTCCTCCTCCACCAACTCTTCCACATCCTCCCCACTAACCTCCAACCCCAAGGACTTTCCCAATGCCACAATGGATTCCTCAACTGGCACAGGATTCTCAGGGTTAGCCTCAAACCCTTCAAAATCCCTTTTGTCTACACATTCTGGCCACAGTTTCTTCCAAGCAGAGTTCAAGGTCCTCTTTGTCACTTCCTCCCAAGCCTTACCTATAAGGTTTACACAATTGAGGATATTAAAGTGATCTCTCCAAAACTCTCTTAGAGTCAGTTGAGTTTCTGAGGTCATTACAAAGCACCTTTCAAACAGAGCTTTTGTGTACAGTTTCTTGAAGTTGGAAATAACCTGCTGGTCCATGGGCTGCAGGAGAGGAGTGGTATTAGGAGGCAAAAACTTCACCTTAATGAAGCTCATGTCCCCATAAAGTCGCTCTGCCACGTCTGTAGGATGACCAGGGGCATTGTCTAACACCAGGAGGCACTTAAGTTCTAATTTCTTTTCAGTTAGGTAATTTTTCACATTGGGGGCAAATGCATGGTGTAACCAGTTATAGAAAAATTCCCTAGTGACCCATGCCTTACTGTTTGCCCTCCACAGCACACACAAATTATCCTTGAGGACATTCTTTTGCCTGAACGCTCTGGGAGTTTCAGAGTGATACACTAATAAAGGCTTCACTTTGCAATCACCAGTAGCATTGGCACACATCAACAAAGTAAGCCTGTCTTTCATAGGCTTATGTCCTGGGAGTGCCTTTTCCTCCTGAGTAATGTAGGTCCTGCTTGGCATTTTCTTCCAGAACAGGCCTGTTTCATCACAATTAAACACTTGTTCAGGTTTCAGTCCTTCAGTTTCTATGTACTCCTTGAATTCCTGCACATATTTTTCAGCCGCTTTGTGGTCCGAACTGGCAGCCTCACCATGCCTTATCACACTATGGATGCCACTACGCTTCTTAAATCTCTCAAACCAACCTTTGCTGGCCTTAAATTCACTCACATCATCACTAGTTGCAGGCATTTTTTTAATTAAATCGTCATGCAACTTCCTAGCCTTTTCACATATGATCGCTTGAGAGACGCTATCTCCTGCTATCTGTTTTTCATTTATCCACACCAATAAGAGTCTCTCAACATCTTCCATCAATTGCGATCTTTGTTTCGAAAACACAGTTGAACCTTTGGCAAGAACAGCTTCCTTGATTGTCTTTCTGGTGCCCACAATAGTAGCGATGGTTGATTGGGGTTTCTTGTACAGCTTGACTAGGTCGGCTATACGCACTCCACTTTCATACTTATCAATTATCTCTTTCTTCATCTCTATAGTAATTCTTACCCTTTGAGGTGTAGGGTTGGCACTAGAAGCTTTCTTGGGGCCCATGGTCACTTATTTTCCAGAAACAGCACCGAAAATACTGTAATAATACGAAATATTCCGAGTGTATGCTTGGATGTTACCGCGGAGGCTGGCTGGTAAACAATGGGACGGAGCGGCACATGTGAGGCTGGCTGAGGGCACATTGGACGCGTCTCGGACGAAAATCGGTATGCGGGTTTTTAATCGGTATGCGGGGCAAAAATTTTGCGATAAAAGTAATCGTTATGCGGAAAAATCGCTATGCGATGCCATCGTTATGCGGGGGTCCACTGTAATATTGTAAGCCGGGGGTCCACTGTAATAATCACTGAGGCGCATTAAATGTGTATAAAACATTAATATAGACATTTTGCTTAATCCATCTATGATTTTTTTTCAGAATTATATAATAAACATGCTACATAACATATAAACATAGAAATTAACAAATATGAGATGTTTTTCTGGTCGGCTTGATAGAGTGAACAAAAACCATTCGTGTCCGGGCTGGTAACAACAACAACGTTTGTTTACATAACTCGTGAACCTTCTACACTCTCATTCTCTCTCATTTATTCCTTTAATCTTGTTTACTCACCTCTCACTCTACATTAAGACTACAGATATTTTAAGGTGAGTAATGAGTGGACATAATTCCACTGTGTCGACAATACATAAAGATAACAGTAACATATGATACTGTATGTGATGTAAAATTTACAATACAGTTCACTACCATGTATACATTATATACAGTACATAAATAATTAAAATATAACAATAGAGGTAAATTATGGTAAAAAGAATGAAATAATGATTGTACATTACATTACAGTACTATGTAGGTAGTTTATATAGGAAAGGTTTGACATTATGCTCTACCCAGTATGTTGGCAATTTTCAAAGGTTCGACACTTAAGTCCATTTTGACTTACGACCGGTTGGTCGGAACCAAGCTTGGTTGTAAGTCGGATGGTACCTGTACTTTTTTTTAACTCCACACCTTCCCCTAATTTCCACACTACAAATTCTCTGCATAATATTTACATCACACATTGCCCTTAAACACGACATCTCCACTACCTCCATCTGCCTCCTCGCTGCAGTATTTACAACCCATGCTTCACACCCATATAAGAGTGTTAGTACCATTATACTCTCATACACTCTCCTCTTTGCCTCCATGGATAACATTCTTTGTCTCCATAGATACCTCAATGCACCACTCACCTTTTTTCCTTCATCAATTCTATGCTTAACCTCATCCTTCATAAACCCATCCACTGACAAGTCAACTCCCAAATATCTGAAAGCATTCACTTCTTCCATACTCCCTCCCTCCAGTGTGATATCCAGTTTTTCTTTATCTAAATCATTTGATACCCTCATCACCTTACTCTTATTTATGTTTACTTGCAACTTCCTGCCTTTACACACCCTCCCAAACTCGCCCACTAACCTTTGCAACATTTCTTTAGAATCCCCCAAAAGCACAGTATCATCAGCAAAAAGTAACTGTCAGCTCCCATTTTGTATTTGATTCCCCATAATTTAATCCCACCTCTCTCCCCAACATCCTAGCATTTACTTCTTTTACAACCCCATCTATAAATATGTTAACCCTTTCAGGGTCGGTTCCGTACATGTATGGCTTGAGAGCCAGGGTTGGAGCCGTACTTATATGCCAAAATTCTAGCGCCTTGAAATTGAGAGGAAGAAAGCTGGTAGGCCTGCATATGAAAGAATGGGTCTGTATGGTCAGTGTGCACAGTATAAAAAAAGTCCTGCAGCAAACAGTGCATAGCAAGAAAAAAAACTCCGACTGTGTTTTTGGTTTAAAACAGCGACTTTGCAGTGTACAGTGGAACCTCAAATGTCGAACTTTTTTCGGTCCAGAAGGCTGTTCGAGTGCCTTTACCGAATGAATTTATTCCCATCAGGAATAATGTAAATTAGATTAGTCTATTTCAGACCCTCAAAAATACACTTATAGAAGCACTTACAAAAATGCACTTACATAATTGGTTGTTTTGGGAGCAGTTCAATTTTTGAGGTTCCACTGTATTTTTGTATGGTAATTTTGGTTGTATTCTCGTTTTCTGGTCTCATTTGATGGAAAGAAAGATATATTACAGATATAGAGGTGATTTTCATTGGTTTCATGAAGAAAAGTGCCTTGTAATTGAGCTCAGAGTAGTGGAAATGTTCGATTTTTGCCGATATTCGAGAGTAAACAAATCATGGCCACGCGTCCAATACACGTCAACTGGTGTGTCTAATAATCTTTCACAAGTGTGCTCATGTTATTTATACCATTTTTACAATAATGCAGTAGTCTATGTAACAGTAAATCTTCTATTTTTTGTGAGAATAAAAATTGAAAATGGAAAGCAAGGGTAATATAAGAGGGGCCTGGAGACATGACTGATGAAAAGAGAAAATGGTATTTTAGTGCCAAGAATGTCTGTCTTGTTTATTCTGGGCCCTATTTTGATATTGGCATCTTTTGAAATTTGTGTGAAATTGACCAAATTGCCAATTTCTGACCACTTTATTGGATAGCTGAAATTAGTAAGTGGGCAGTTTCTTGTGCTCAGTTGATAGAACAAATGGAGTTTTAGCGAAATAGCTATGATTTTAATTGACTGGAACAATGGAATTGGCCAAAAATAGGGCTCAAAGTGGGCAAAATGGCTGATAAATATCAGCAATATTGCCGATATCGCTAACTTCACGAGAGCATAATTTCCTAAGTTTTCCATCAAATTTTGTACTTTTGGTTTTCATTACCATTGGGAAAAGATTCTCTATCATTTCATAATTTTTTTTTTTTTTTTTTTAATTTTTTGACCCTGAGAGCGAGTTCAGGATCGGGGGGTCTCGACCCTGAAAGGGTTAAACAGCCATGGTGGCATTACAAATCCCTGTCTAAGTCCTACTTTTACTGTTAAGTAATCTCCCTCCTGCACACCCTAACCTGAGCCTCACTATCTTCATAAAAACTCTTTACAGCATTTAGTAACTTACTACCTATCCCATGCACTTGCAGCATCTGCCACATTGCTCTCCTATCCACTCTATGATATGCCTTTTCTAAATCCATAAATGCTATGAAAACTTCCCTACCTTTATCTAAATACTGTTCACATATATGTTTCAATGTAAACACCTGATCTACACATCCTCTACCCATTCTAAAGCCTCCTTGCTCATCTACAATCTTGCTCTCTGTCTTACCTCAAATTCTTTCAGTAATAACCCTACCATACACTTTTCTTGTTATATTCAGCAAACTTATTCCCCTATAATTTTTACAGTCTCTTTTGTCCCCCTTCCCTTTATATAAAGGAATTATACATGCTCTCTTCCAATCCCTAGGTACCTTCCCCTCTTTTATACATTTATTGAACAAAAATACCAACCACTGCAACACTATATCTCCCTCTGCTTTTTACATTTCTGTTATGATCCCATCAGTTCCAGCTGTTTTATCCTCTTTCATTCTACATAATGACTCACACACCTCCCCACACTCACACCCTGCTCTAATTCACTCCTAAAGGATATTATGCCTCCCTGGCCAGTGCATGAAATTACTGCCTCCCTTTCTTCATCGACATTTAAAAGTTCCTCAAAATATTCCTGCCATCTACCCAATACCTCCAGCTTCCTATCTACTAACTCCCCTGCTCTGTTTTTAACTGACAAATCCATTTGTTTCCTTGGGTTTCTTAATTTGTTTATCTCACTCCAAATTTTTCTTTCTTATTCTCAGCAAAATTTCTTGATAGTGCCTCTCCCACTCTATCATCTGCTCTCCTTTTGAACTCCCTCACCACTCTCTTCACCTTTCTTTTACTTTCCATATACTCTGCCCTTCTTATATCACTTTTGCTTTGTAAAAACCTTTCATAAGCTACCTTTTTCTTTTATCACACCCTTTACCTCGTCATTCCACCAATCACTGCTCTTCCCTCCTGCACCCACCCTCCTATAGCCACAAACTTCTGCCCCACATTCTAATACTGCATTTTTAAAACTATCCCATCCCTCTTCAACCCCCCCTTCCCCCACTACCTATACTTGCACTAGCCCACCTTTCTGCCAATAGTTGCTTATATCTCACCCGAACTTCCTCCTCCCTTAGTTTATAAACTTTTACTTCTCTCTTACTTGTTGTTGCCATTTTCCTCTTGTCCCATCTACCTCTCACTTTAACTGTAGCTACAACTAGTTAATGATCCAATACATCTGTTGCCCCTCTATGAACACGTACATCCTGAAGCCTACCCATCAACCTTTTATCCACCAATACGTAACCTATCAGTCTGCTTTTATTACGTGCTATATCATATCGTATGTACTTATTTATCCTCTTTTCAGAAAATATGTATTACTTATTACTGAACCTCTTTCTACACATATTTCAATTAAAGGCTCCCCATTTTCATTTTTCTCTGGCACCCCAAATTTGCCTACTACTCCTTCTACAACATTTTTACCCACCCCAGCATTGAAATCTCCCACTTACTATAACCCACTTTTCACATGTAAACCTTATTTTACTCCACATAATCCTTGAATCTATACATTTATATTCCTTCTTTTCCTGCCATAACTTATCCTTCAACATTGTTGCTACTCCTTCCTTAGCTCTAACTCTATTTCACACAAAAATAGGAGGATTACTCTATTTCTTAGATAATAAAACATAACCAGGAAAGATTGGTCATGGTTTACAGCATCCCAATAATTGGATCAGACCTACTGAAGACCCATAATACAGACTCGGGGAGGGCCTTACCTGTCCTCTGGAATTTAATATTTCTCATACTTAAAACTCAATTTCAAGCTACTTCCAGTCCTGAAACAAATCAAAATAATCTCTGTTTCAGTAGAATATCTTCCATTCTATCAAATGGTATCAAGAAATAGTAAAACCATAAGAACAATCTGAGAAAACACCTCAAAACTGCTATTTTGAACATATACACAGTGACAGTTTTGTTTTTCCATCATGCACTGCATGGGGCAGGATTTCTTTTGTACTGTGCACACTCACCACACAGACCCATTCTCTTATATCTAGGCCAAAATTTACAACTCACAGCTTATCTGAGTGAGGTGAGCTCGTGAATTAGAACTACATCAGGGACCATGGCCTCCATGACATAGTTCTACATGACAGTGCATGAAAGGGTTAAAGTCGTACATTGCTCCTGCCTCTACCACATCACTCTCCAAATTGTTCCACTCCCTGATAATTCTAAGGCAGAAAAATTACTAACATCCCTATGGCTCACCAACTTCCAGTTGTGCCTGCCCTGTTGTTCCTATGTCCCATCTCTAAACTGTCCTCGAATGTCGTAAGGCTGAGTTGTGTTGTCTTACACTAATATTGACATCACTACACTGTGTTATCTTACACTGGTAAAGACATCACTACAGTATGTTATCTTACACTAATATTGACATCACTACAGTGTATTATCATACACTGGTCAGGACATCACTAGAGTGTTATCTTACACTGGTCAAGACATCACTACAGTGTTATCTTACATTGGTCAGGACATCAGTAGAGTGTGTTGTCTTACACTGGTCAAGTCATCATGGCAATGTGTTATCTTACACTGGTCAAAACATCACTACAGTGTGTTATCTTACACTGGTCAGAACATCACTACAGTGTTATCTTACACTGGTCAGGACATCACTACAGTGTGTTATCTTACACTGGTCAGGACATCACTACAGTGTGCTATCTTACACTGGTCATAACATCACTACAGTGTGTTATCATACACTGGTCAGGACATCACTACAGTGTGTTATCTTACACTGGTCAGGACATCACTACAGTGTGTTATCTTACACTGATCAGGACATCACTACAGTGTTACACTAGTCAGGACATCACTACAGTGTGTTATCTTACACTGGTCAGGACATCACTACAGTGTGCTATCTTACACTGGTCATAACATCACTACAGTGTGTTATCATACACTGGTCAGGACATCACTACAGTGTGTTATCTTACACTGGTCAGGACATCACTACAGTGTGTTATCTTACACTGGTCAGGACATCACTACAGTGTTACACTAGTCAGGACATCATTACAGTGTGTTATACACTGGTCAAGACATCACTACAGTGTGTTATCTTACACTGGTCAAGACATCACTACAGTGTGTTATCTTACACTGGTCAAGACATCACTACAGTGTGTTATCTTACACTGGTCAGGACATCACTACAGCGTGTCATACACTGGTCAAGACATCACTACAGTGTGTTATCTTACACTGGTCAAGACTTCACTACAGTGTGTTATCTTACACTGGTCAAGACATCACTACAGTGTTACACTAGTCAGGACATCATTACAGTGTGTTATACACTGGTCAAGACATCACTACAGTGTGTTATCTTACACTGGTCAAGACATCACTACAGTGTGTTATCTTACACTGGTCAAGACATCACTACAGTGTGTTATCTTACACTGGTCAGGACATCACTACAGCGTGTCATACACTGGTCAAGACATCACTACAGTGTGTTATCTTACACTGGTCAAGACTTCACTACAGTGTGTTATCTTACACTGGTCAAGACATCACTACAGTGTGTTATCTTACACTGGTCAGGACATCACTACAGTGTGTTATCATGCACTGGTCAAGACATTGCTTAATAAGTAACTAAGCAGATCATTGGTCACTTACCTGTATCAGTGATAGGTTTTCTGTTTTTTTTTTCATTAATGTCACTGCTTGGCATTTCTTGAAGCTTCCTGTTCAACCAGGCTGTTGCTGTTATACAACCTGCTGGCACTTTACAGATCTCATTATGCAGGTTCCTCTTGATAAGTTTTACATTTATTCCACCAGTGTTTCAGATAGCACATGTAGACAGATGTATGAGGCCTGAATCTGAAGTTTAACCCTTTGAGGGTCAGTCATGTACAAGTACGTCATTGCAGCCAGGGTCGGTCACGTACTTGTACGCTTAAATACTAGCACCTTCAAATCTGGTGGAAGAAAGCTGGCAGGTCTACATATGAAAGAATGGGTCTGTGTGGTTAGTGTGTGCAGTATAAAAAAAAATCCTGAAGCAAAAAAAAAAAAACTTCAACTGTGTTTTTGGTTTAAAACAGTGACTTTCTAGTGTATTTTTTGTATGGTATTTATGGTTGTATTCTCATTTCCTTGGTCTCATTTGATAGAATGGAAGATATATTACAGAAATAGAGATGATTTTGATTGGTTTCACGATGACAAGTACCTTGAAATTGAGCTCAAAGTAGCTAAAATGATCGATTTTTGCCAATGTTCAAGAGCAGACAAATCAAGCCATGTGTCCAATACAAGTCAACTGGTGAGTCTAATAATTTTTTACAAGTGCACTGATATCATTTATACCATTTATACAATGATGCATTAGTATACATTCAGAAAACCTACTTTATATGAGAATAAAAATTCAAAATGGAAAGCAAAAGTAATGTAAGAGGGGCCAAGAGACGTGACTAATGGACAGATAAAATGTTATTTTTGTGACAGGAATGTCTGTCTTGTTTATTCTTGACCCTATTTCGAAATTGGCATCTTTTGAAATTTGTGTGACATTGCCCAAATTGCTAATTTCTGACCACTTTATTGGGTAGTTGAAATCGATAAATGGGTGGATTCTTGTACTCAATCGATAGAACAAATGGAGTTCTAGGGAAATAGCTATGATCTTAGTCGACTACAAAATTGGAACTGGCCGAAAATAGGGATCAAAGTGGGCAAAATCACCCACTTTGAGACTGCTTCACGGGAGCATAATTCCAAAAGTTTTCCATCAAATTTCATATTTTTGGTGCCATTATGATTGGAAAAAAATTCTCTATCATTTTGAAAAAAGAAATAATTTTTTTTTTTTTCAAAATTTTTTCGACCCTGAGAACAAGTTTGGGAGAGGGCCTCTCGACCCTCAAAGGGTTAATATAAACATTGCTGCTTATTTCTAAGTTTGACCAGACAAAAGATGTACAGGAGGGCCCCACTTATACAGCAGGGCCCCACTTATACAGCAGGGCCCCACTTTTACAGCAGGGCCCCACTTTTACAGCAGGGCCCCACTTTTACAGCATGGCCCCACTTTTACAGCAGGGCCCCACTTTTACAGCAGGGCCCCACTTTTACAGCAGAGCCCCACTTTTACAGCAGGGCCCCACTTTTACAGCAGGGCCCCACTTTTACAGCAGGGCCCCACTTTTACAGCAGGGCCCCACTTTTACAGCAGGGCCCCACTTTTACAGCAGGGCCCCACTTTTACAGCAGGACCCCACTTTTACAGCAGGGCCCCACTTTTACAGCAGGGCCCCACTTTTACAGCAGGGCCCCACATTTACAGCAGGGCCCCAATTTTACAGCAGGTTAAATTCTGGACTGCTGCTATAAGGTGAAACAGCAATTTTTTTTTTACTTTCAATTGCATATAAATCCTGATAATATGTTTAGACTGTCATATATTAAGTGAGCAATATGGCTAGGCCTAAAGAATGCATATATAGTACACTCATTACTTAAAAATATTTTCATCCTTAGCTTATAGCGAATGGTGAATATATTTATTGTAGGAAATCTGAATAAATGAAGAATGGGTGTATAGTGGACCCCCGGTTATCGGCCGGTTTGGTTGTCGGCCAACTCGGTTATTGGCGGGTTTTTCGGCGCCCGATTATTGGCCATTCGCTCGGTTATCAGCGGTTTTGGACGTGTCCATCCGCCGGCTAGGGCAGCTTGCGCTTCAGTTTGGCTTTGTCTCTTGGTGGCTGAGGAAGCTTCTGCTCATTCATCCAAACATTTCGCTTGTTTACCATTGTTTTTAGTGGTTTTTCGTGCAGTGCAACTGTGAAATAAATAACCATGGCTCCAAAGAAAGTTCCTAGTAAAGTTCCTGTGGTAAGGAAAGTGAGAAACACCATGGAATTTGAGAGTGGTACGAAGGTGATGGAACTTGCCAGGATGTACAACAAGAATAAATCAACAATTACATCCATCCTGGCAAAGAAAGAACAAATCAAAGATGCTAATGTTCCAAAAGGAGTAGCTTTTCTAACTAAACAAAGGACACCAATAATGGAAGCTTTTGTAGAGAAACACCACCCTGACAAAGCTGAAACAAACCATATCTGCAACATGTTTTGTGACAAAACCCTGTCTCACTTCAGGGAAATCTTTAAGGAATGCCAGAAACAGAGCACTCTGGACAGTTATTTTGTGAGACAGGGGTCCAGTGACTCTCAAGCTGGTTCTATTGGCATTAAAAGACAGAGAAGGGAAGTAACCCCAGAGAAGGCATTGCTACCTAAAGTCTTCATGGTGGGGGATTTCCCTTCCAAACACTAACTCCTCTCTCTTTCCTCCTCCCTATTTTCCAGAAGCTAGTATTAGCCTTCAATAAAGGTATGTAATACTTACATAATTGTAAAAAAAAAATATTTTTTTGTGAATATTTTTGTTGGGAACGAATTAATTTTATTTTCATTAATTCTCATGGGAAATATTAATTCAGTTATCGGCCATTTCGGTTATCAGCCGACCTTCAGGAATGGATTACGGCCGATAGCCGGGGGTCCACTGTAATTGAAAAGCCACTGTACAGTAGTACCTCGAGTTTCGAACAGCTCCCAACTCGAACAGTTATGTAAGTGTATTTTTGTAAGTGCTTTTGTAAGCGTAGTTTTGGGGGTTTGGAACTGTCTAATCTAATTTACATTATTCCCTATGGGAACAAATTTGTTTGGTATCGGCACTTGAACAGCCTTCTGGAACAAATTAAGTTCATAACTCGAGGTACCACTGTATTAGCAAAACGCTGTAAAGCGGGGCCCTTCTGTAGTTACAGTTATAGTAAACTTCTGATGTATTGATTCTTAAATTAAGTGTAAACTGGTGTCTACACTCAGGGAGTCTGGTATTGGTGGAGCTGTGTACCACTTGCTGCGGTTACTGCTGCTCTACCATGACCCGGAGCTCTCCACCTTCCTCGACTCCCGCAAAATAACACCTGACCTCTATGCCACATCATGGGTAATGTTTATCGTCTTTGTTACTTTGTTTCTCTCTGATCATTTGTGACTTCATTTTGTACTCATTTTGTTTTTGTAATTTTTTGTAGTCATTTTTTGTTTTTTATTTTTGTAGTCATTGTTTTGTAGTCATTTTTGTATGAATTTTTGTTTCTGTAGTATTTTTGTGTTTAATAATTTTAGGTTTTTGTAGTAAACTTTACGTTTAATTTTTTTTGTTATTGTAGTAACCATTTGGTTTGTTTTGCCTTTTTTTTTTTGTTTTTTTTTACAAGATGCTAGATTTCCTAGCATTGTGTATGTTTTGAGTTTTTGTTTTTGTAGTCCTACATAAAACACCCCTCTACATTTAAAGATTGCAAGATAGCAGAAAGTTACTTGTTAGAGTTAACCTTTATCAAGTTATCCATGAAAGTTAGTCTTTAACTGCTTGAATATGTGTTATCATTATGGTCATAACACTAATACCTGGAGAACAACTCATTAGATCAGCTTCAAATTTTCAAAGCTGGTTTAATGCATCTATGGGAAAGATTTGGGCATATGTTGATATATTGAGGTTCTCTCTGGTTAATGTTATATAAACTAGTCTCATCTTTAGATTGTGTGTGATGACATAAGACTGCTTCTACTGATAAGCTTCAAACTTTCAGCACTTGTTTATGCTATTTTTAAGGAGACTGCTATTGTTATTGGAGGGTGTAGTTGGCAGGTGTCCAGGTTTGTTATTAACCTCTTAACTGTCCAAATGTAGATCTACGCTCTCTTGCCCAGCATTCCAAGTACAGTGGACCCCCGCCTTACGAACGCATCGTGTTAGGTTAAATCCGCCATACAAAGCATTTGAACGCAAAAATTTTGCCTCGCCTTACGTGATTCGTCCGGGACGCGTCTCACGTGTGGCTTTAGTGCCAGTGTTTACAAGCCAGCCAGTGCGGTCACATCTATGCATACATTCCATACATTTCACATTATCCCAGTGTTTTTAGTGCTTGTAACTGCAAAATAAGTCACCATGGACCCCAAGAAAGCTTCTAGTGCCATCCCTGTGGTAAAAAGGGCGAGAATTAGTATGGAATTGAAAAAAGAGATTAAGGAAATGTGTGCAAAGTGGGTTGAACTGCAAACCTTTACAGATGAAAATCACCCTGACACGGCTACTGCAAGCTGTGTTGGCAACCTGTACAATGACAATGTTATGGCCCATTTTAGGAAAGTCTTAAAGGAACGGGAGGTACAGAGCTCTATGGACAGATTTGTTGTGCGACAGAGGTCTAGTGACTCTCAAGCTGGTCCTAGTTGCATTAAAAGAAGAAGGGAAGTAACCCCGGAAAAGGACTTGCTACCTCAAGTCCTAATGGAAGGGGATTCCCCTTCTAAACAATAACTTCCACACACTCCCCTCCTCCCATCCCATCAATCATCACCAGATCTTCAATAAAGGTAAGTGTCATGTATTCTATTCTTAGTAGAGTAGTAATTGTGCATGTCTTCTTCAGTTTGTGTGTATTAAAATTAATATTTCATGTGGTAAAAATTTTTTTTTTTCATAATTTGGGGTGTCAGGAACGGATTAATTTGATTTCCATTATTTCTTATGGGGAAAATTAATTCGACTAATGATAATTTTGGCTTACGATGAGCTCTCAGGAACGGATTAATATCGTAAGGCGGGGGTCCACTGTATTTATAGGACCCAGCAATGTTTTAGACTCACTGGAGTATATATGAAATTCCTTGAAGCACTGTGTCAGCAGTGGCGTGACATTTGATGATTGTACACTGCTTTGGCTTTATTTGCTTTCACTGTTACACATGAACATTGTCTGTGTATCTGCCTGTCTAGCTCTGTTTATCTCTGTCTCCGCTTGTCTCTCTTTCTGTCTCAGAGAGGCAGTTATGAGCCAACAGGTATTGCACACGCTGCAGAGTTGTCAAGTCTGAGTCCTGAACAAGTGAAAATGTGTATTACTTGCCAGTCATGCTTATTATGCATTATATCTACAAGCACACTATTGCACTTTGTCTGGATTTCTTGGGTTATCCTAGGTAATGTACACTATGTAATTGTATTTTTGTGTACCTGTGAGGTAGAGATAGACAGAGAAAGAGATAAGCAGAGATAGAGATATAGACAGACAGACAGAGATAGAGACAGAGAGAGATACAGACAGACAGATGAAGATAGAGAGCCAAAGTCAATCAAGTCACCCAGCCAGCCTGCTGAACATGTATTACAAGTTTCAGAATTGTTTCCCTTTACTTAGGGCATAGGTTATAGGACATTCTGGATGTTGCACAAATGTTTCATGTGGGTTATTATTGAGGTTTTTGATATTTCCTTGGCCACTTGCAGCCACATCCATCTCAGAGCCACTAAAATCAGGGTCATCATTACTTTCCTCTTAAAAGGGGAGTGTTAATAGGACATGACATCAGTGAATCCCTGGTGTTTTCCACCATGTTTGCTCTAGCTGGCGTTTTATTGAACTGGTGCTCCCACAAGGTACTAAGTGGTCCCAGATTTTGTTAATACTGTGCACACTGAGTGTTAACCTTAAACTGTCCAAGCAGATCTGCGTTCAAATGCGTAGTGCTCCAAAAGTAGATCTACTTTTTTTAACATATTTTCAAATATAAAAAAAATGTAGATCAAAGTTTTTTACACGTTTTCAAATGTAAAAAAAAAACAAAAAGATCTACTTTTTTTACATACTTTCAAATGTTGAAAAAACGTAGATCTACGTTTGGACAGTTTAAGGGTTAAGCCTCATTCTATGCTGACCAGGCATCTCGGGCCAATCATGCCAAACTTGGAGGCAGGAAAATGAAACGTTGATTTATGTTTGGAGCTCTAGCGGTAACACTGTAGATCTACATTTGGATAGTTAACCCTTTGAGGGTCGACAGGCCCTCTCCGAAACTCGTTCTCAGGGTCGGCCAAATTTAAAAAAAAAAAAAATTATTTTCTCTTATGAAAAGATAGAGAATCTTTTCCCGATCATAAAGACACCAAAAGTTTGAAATTTGATAGAAAACTTACGGAATTATGCTCTCGCAAAGTTAGCGGTCTCGGCGATGTTTACGCATCGGCGATTTTGCCCACTTTGAGCCCCATTTTCGGCCAATTTCACTGTACTAGTCGACAAAAAACATGAATATTTCGATAGAACTCCATTTTTTCTATCAAATGGGTGCAAGAAACCACTCATTTATGAAATTCTACTATCCAGTACAGTGGTCAGAATTTAGTAATTTTGCCAATTTCACACAAATTTCAAAAGATGCCAATTTCCGAATAGGGTCCAGAATAAACAAGAAAGACATTCCTGGCACTAAAATGACATTTCCTCTAGTCATTAGTCATGTCTCAAGGCCCCTCTTATATTCTTTTGCTTTCCACTTTGAATTTTTATTTTCACAAAAAATATAAGATTTACTGTTATGCAGACTACTGCATTAGTGTAAAAAATGGTATAAATATTATTGGTGCACTTGTGAAAGAATATTAGACTCACCAGTTGACGTGTATTGCACGCTTGGCACGATTTGTTTACTTTTGAAGTTTGGTAAAAATCGAACATTTCTGCTACTTTGAGCTCAATTTCAAGGCACCTTTCTTTGTAAAACCAGTCAAAATCATCTCAATTTCTGTAGTATGTCTTCCATTCTATAAAATGAGACCAAGAAAACTAGAATACAACAATAAATACCATACGAAAATACACTGCAAAGTCGCTGATTTATTAAAAAAAAATGGTCAAAGTTTTTTTTTTCTCATTATGCACTGTGTGCTGCAGGATTTTTTTTAGACTGTGCACACTGACCACATAGACCCATTCTTTCATATGAAGGCCTACCAGCTTTCTCCCACTAGATTTGAGGCCGCTAGAATTTATGAGTACTAGTACGTCAAAAACCCCTACGCGTAAGACGTACTAGTACGACGAAAACCCTCAAAGGGTTAAGGGGTTAAAATGGTGTAGTATATTCTGAATATAACTTGAGAGTGACTCTTATGATGGTTTCTGTTATTTATGGCTGATACATCTTAGGAGAACTTATGAGGACGATGATGATCTTTAAATGTGTAGATGAAATTTTTTTTTTTTTTTACAAGCCAGCCATATCCCATTGAGGCAGGGTGACCAGAACAGAAAAATTATTTTATTTTTTTTATAAATTTACTAATGTATACAGAAGGGGTTACTAGCCCCTTGTTCCCAGCATTTTAGTCGCCTCTTACGACACTCGTGGCTTGTGAGGAAAGACTTGTGTTTCACTTCCCCATGGAGAAGTATTCCTATGAACTTAAAAAATTTGGAATGGTTGGTTTTTGTATAATTGGAGAATGGTTCTTCAGGTTGCCTTCAAAATTTTAGTGCTGTTGCATTTTGTTAAATACAATAAAAAAATTCTTTATGCAGTATAAATAATGTAGTTTACATGTAAGAAAAACATTGGTAGGCACAAAAGAAAGCCACTAATATGCAATGCATTTTGGACAAACTAATCCTAATGCTTAACCCTTTGAGGGTCCAAGTTGTATTTCTCTGCTGTACCCACAGGGTCCAAAAATTTTCAAAAAAATTTTTTTGTTATTTATTCTTATGAAATGGTACAGAATCTTTTTCTGAAGGTAATGAAACAAAGAGCACGAAATTTGATAGAAAATTGAGAAAATTACACTCGCGAATTTTACTGCATCAGCGATATTTACGCATTGGCAATTTTGTCCACTTTGTCTCCTATTTTAGGCCAATTACATTATTCCAGTTGACCAATTCTTAGCTGTTTTGCAAATATTACTTCTATTTTATTGATTGAGCACAATAAACTGCCTAATCAGCTATGTCAACTACCCAGTAAAGTGATCAGAAATTGGTAATTTGGCCAATTTCATGTAAAGTTCAAATTATTCCAATTTCAAAATAGGGTCTAGAATAAACAATGCAGGCATTCCTGACACTAAAATAACATTTCCTCTGTTTATTAGTTATGTTTCCAGTCTTTATACATGAATTCAATTTTGATTTTTTATTCACAAAGAATTTTTAGCCACTCCAAAAAAATAGAAGATTTATTGTTAAGCAATATTGTAATAATTGTATAAATAATATCACATTCATGAACATATATTAGACCCACCAATTAATGTGTATTGGATGCGTGACGTCATTTGTTAACTCTTGAACATTGGCAAAAATCAAATGTTTCTGCTACTTTGAGCTCAATTTCAAGCTATTTTCAGTACTAAAACCAATCAAAATCATCTCTATTTCTTTAATATATCTTCCTTTCTGTCAAATGAGACTAAGAAATTGCAAATAAAACTGTAAAAACCATAAGATATTACACCACAAAGTTGCTGTTTTAATCCTAAAACATGGTTGCAATTTTTTTTTCTCATTATGCACTGCTTGCTGCAGGTTTTGTTTTATATGGTGCACACTTACCAAAAAGATCCATTCTCTCATATCTAGGCCCAAATCTACCACTCACACCTTATCTGAATGAGCTGAGCTCTTGTTGTAGAACTACGGCTTGGACCCTCAAAGGGTTAAAAGTTACTCAAGATAGAGACACAGACATCGGAAGGTTTGTGTTGCTCCTGGTCTGCGTAAGTTCCACGCTCTCAACTTTATTAAACAAATTGTTTTATTGATTTCCATTCAGTAGCTGAAGGAGGGGTATTAATGTTGCAGTTTTATAACTGTAGTGTAAGCATGCCTCTGGCATGACAGTGATGGAGTGAATGATGAAAGTTTTTCTTTTTCGGGCCACCTTGCCTTGGTGGGAAACGGCCAGTGTGTTAATAAAAAATATAAATAATCCTAAATTTAATGGTGATGCATTGATCATCCGGTCTTGCATTTACAGTGGACCCTTGGTTATTGGCCATTCTGGATATTGGTTAATTTAGTGTTTGCCTACTTTTTTGGCTGAAATTCTATCCCGGTCATCGGCCGTTATTTTGGAGATCAGCCATATTGGACGCATTCACCCGCCTCTCCTCCGTGTTCATGAGTCAGTCAGGCTGTCTCTCTGGGCGAGTGAGGAAGCCTCCATGCATTCATCCAAACATTTTGCTGTAATCCATTGTTTTTTGTGGTTATTGATTGAGTGCAACTGCTAAATAAGTAACCATGGGCCCAAAGAAAGTTCCTAGTAAAGTTCCTTTGGTAAAGAGAGCGAGAAACACGATGGATTTAAGAAAGAAATTGTTGAATTGAGAGTGGTGTATGTGTACTTATGCTTGCCAGCATGTATGGGAAATCCAAATTAACAATCACTTCCATCCTGGCAAAGAAAGTAGAAATCAAGGAAGCTAATGTTGCAAAAGAGGTAAATGTGCTAACGAAGCAAAAGTCACCAATAATCGAAGATTTATTTTTATTTATTAACACACTGGCCGATTCCCACCAAGGCCCAAAAAAGAAAGATGTGGAGAAGATATTGTTGGTATGGCTCAACGAAAAACAATTAGCGGGAGATAGTGTTGTGGAGTCAATCACTTGTGAAAAGGCAAGACAGTTGCATGTGGATCTTGTAAAGAAAATGCCTGGAACGAGTACTGCTGTTAGTGAATTTAGGGCCAGCAAAGGCTGGGTTGAGAGATTTAAGAAGCATAGTGGCAGTAAAAGACAAAGAAGGGACTTAACTCCAGGGAGGGCTTTGGTACCTGAAGTCCGTATGGAGGGGGATTCCCCTTCCAAACAATAATCAGTCCTCCCTCTCTCCTCCTCCCCCCCTGTCTTCTATAAACCAACAAGAGTCTTCAATAATGGTCTGTAATAGTGATTTAAATGTTCATTTATTTATTTTATTTAGTTCTCATTTTTTGTGTATGTAAAACTAGAGTTAATCTTTCAAAAATGTTTTTTTGTTAATATTTTTGGATGTCTGGAACGGATTAATTGTATTTACGTTAATTCTTATGGGAGATATTATTTAGGTTTTCGGCCATTTTGGATTTAGGCCGACCTTCTGGAATGGATTAATGCCGATAACCGAGGGTCCACTGTATCATTCTGAGAGAATGCTCATATTTAAGCATTTATCACTATTGATGTTAGAATCTTCAAACCTGACCATTTATTGTTCTTAATGAGAGAACGTTAAGTCCTCATTGTTCATCACTCTTCAAAATTAAATTTTTTTTTTTTTCCATGAAGTACAGTGTACCATTGTTATAAGAATAATTAATATGTTTAACAGACTTGATGCAAAGCCCTTGGTTATGCAGAGTGTTTAGGACAACCTGGAAACTAACTAATATGATTACTTTGCCCAAAATTCATTGCATACTAGTGGCTTACTTTTGTACCTACCAGTGTTTAACAAGTTTTCACCAGATTGTTCAGAGAGACAGCATTCTGTGAGTGTGTGTACCCATCACAACTGTTACTATTATTGTGTTATTGGTGTAGTCTTGGTACTACCTCAGCATATATGGTTCTCTTTTTATACCTTGAGGGTATTCCTGGAGAGTGTTTCGAGGGTCAAGGCCTTCATGGCCCGGTCCATAACCAGGCTTGTGGTGGATCAGGGCCTGATCAACTAGGCTGTTACTGCTGGCTGTATACAATCCAAAATACAAACCACAGCCCGGCTGGTCAGGTACTAAGTGATTATCCAGTTCCCTTATGTATGCTGGGAGGCAGTTGAACAGTCTTGGGCCCCTGACACTTATTGTGTTGTCTCTTAGTGCATTCATGGTGCCCCTGCTTTTCATTGTAGAGATATTGCACCGCCTGCCAAGTCTTTTGTTTTTAACTCATCCCGGAGCCTTGCACACCTCTGACACATGTGGGTTTGGCACATTTTGTAATTGCAATTACAATTAAGGCTTTCAAAATTGAACAGTGAATAATATAACAGCCTCTCCATACACTATTCTATTTTGATTGTTTTTTCTTATATTTAAAAAATCATAATATACTTCAAGGAACTTTATAAAAGAGCTTACTGATATAATTGTTATATTGTAATCATTTTGTTATGCTGATTGTTTGTGGTCATTTCTCTGTTTTACAGTTGCGGAGTTTATTCTCAGCGGTGTGTAGCCTGGACGCTACGATGGCAGTGTGGGATATATACTTCCAAGAGCGAGACCCATTCTTTGTCCTCTTTCTTTCTCTGGTGATACTAGTTAATGCAAGGTGAGTGTAGTGTAGATATTGTGTGACTGGTGATACTAGTTAATGTATGGTGAGTGTAGTGTAGTGTAGATATTGTGTGACTGGTGATACTAGTTAATGTATGGTGAGTGTAGTGTAGTTTAGTTTTTGTGTGACTGGTGATAGTAGTTAATGTATGGTGAGTGTAGTGTAGTGTAGTTTTTGTGTGACTGGTGATACTAGTTAATGTATGGTGAGTGTAGTGTAGTGTAGTTTTTGTGTGACTGGTGATACTAGTTAATGTATGGTGAGTGTAGTGTAGTGTAATTTTTGTGTGACTGGTGATACTAGTTAATGTATGGTGAGTGTAGTGTAGTGTAGTTTTTGTGTGACTGGTGATACTAGTTAATGTATGGTGAGTGTAGTGTAGTGTAATTTTTGTGTGACTGGTGATACTAGTTAATGTATGGTGAGTGTAGTGTAGTGTAGTTTTTGTGTGACTGGTGATACTAGTTAATGTATGGTGAGTGTAGTGTAGTGTAGTTTTTGTGTGACTGGTGATACTAGTTAATGTATGGTGAGTGTAGTGTAGTGTAATTTTTGTGTGACTGGTGATACTAGTTAATGTATGGTGAGTGTAGTGTAGTGTAGTTTTTGTGTGACTGGTGATACTAGTTAATGTATGGTGAGTGTAGTGTAGTGTAGTTTTTGTGTGACTGGTGATACTAGTTAATGTATGGTGAGTGTAGTGTAGTGTAGTTTTTGTGTGACTGGTGATACTAGTTAATGTATGGTGAGTGTAGTGTAGTGTAGTTTTTGTGTGACTGGTGATACTAGTTAATGTATGGTGAGTGTAGTGTAGTGTAGTTTTTGTGTGACTGGTGATACTAGTTAATGTATGGTGAGTGTAGTGTAGTGTAGTTTTTGTGTGACTGGTGATACTAGTTAATGTATGGTGAGTGTAGTGTAGTGTAGTTTATGTGTGACTGGTAATACTAGTTAATGTATGGTGAGTGTAGTGTAGTGTAGTTTTTGTGTGACTGGTGATACTAGTTAATGTATGGTGAGTGTAGTGTAGTGTAGCTTTTGTGTGACTGGTGATACTAGTTAATGTATGGTGAGTGTAGTGTAGTGTAGCTTTTGTGTGACTGGTGATACTAGTTAATGTATGGTGAGTGTAGTGTAGTGTAGTTTTTGTGTGACTGGTGATACTAGTTAATGTATGGTGAGTGTAGTGTAGTGTAGTTTTTGTGTGACTGGTGATACTAGTTAATGTATGGTGAGTGTAGTGTAGTGTAGTTTTTGTGTGACTGGTGATACTAGTTAATGTATGGTGAGTGTAGTGTAGTGTAGTTTTTGTGTGACTGGTGATACTAGTTAATGTATGGTGAGTGTAGTGTAGTGTAGCTTTTGTGTGACTGGTGATAGTAGTTAAACATTTAACAACTTTATTTCTTTGTGTAGTATAAAAAGTGTGGTTTACACAATACAATATTGTTAGGCACAAAGAAGGCCATTAACATACATGAGCATTCTGGGCAGACTAATTCTATTGCTTACACACTTCTTAAGACAGACATAGGCTACTGAGAGGTAAATTTTAATTATGTATTATTACAAATGAGAGGTAGCAAAAATATTACAATTATTACAATTTACAATAGATTGGTGGCAAAATATTACAAGTAGCACAATTTACAATAGTACAATTTTAAGTATGTATTAATACTTTAAACTGTTTCAGTGATCTTAAGTTAATTGAGATTTATTAAGTAATTTCAAATTGGCTCTGTGATTTCAGGCTATGGCAAGATTATAAGAGATGGTGAAGTAATAGAAAGTACAGAAGTAGAGGTGATTTTGATTGGTTTTAGCACTGAAAATGGCTTGAAACAGAGCTCAAAGTAACGGAAACATTAAATTTTTGCCGATGTTCAAGAGTAAATAGATGACTGTACACGTCTAATACACGCCAGATTTTGGGTCTGATATACGTTCACAAATGTGCTGATATTATTTATACAATTATTACAATATTGCATGACAGTAAATCTTCCATTTTTTGGTTTGAATAAAAATTCATTATATGAATTAAAAATGAAAATGGAATTCATTTGTAAAGCCTGGAAACATAACTAATGAACAGAGGGAATGTTAGTTTAGGGCCAAGAATGCCTGCATTGTTTATTCTGGACCCTACTTTGAAATTGGAATATTTTGAGCTTTGCACTAAATTGGCCAAATTACCAGTTTCCAATCACTTTATTTTGTAGTTGAAACAGTTGAGTTGGTGAATTCTTGTGCTCAATCGATAGAATAGAAGTAATACTAGTGAAATACCTAAGAATTTGGTTGACTGGAATAAAGTAATTGGCCTAAAATGGGAGTCAAAGCCGGCAAAATCGCCGATGCATAAATATTGCAGACTCATCAAAATTCACGAGAGCATAATTTCATCAGTTTTCTATCAAATTTTGTACTTTTTGTTTTATTACCTTCAGAAAAAGATTCTCTACCATTTCATAAGAAAAAATAAAATTATTTTTTGAAAATTCTTGGACACTGGTGTGCACTTTGAAATTTGGCCTTTGGACCCTGAAAGGGTTAAGGGCCACCACTAAGAGAAGCTGTATTGGTGGAGGTGGAGGCTTCTGCCAGCACCACCATCACACTTAAACAATGTATGTCAGTAATTTTTTTTTTTTTTTTTTTTATCACACTGGCCGATTCCCACCAAGGCAGGGTGGCCCGAAAAAGAAAAACTTTCAACATCATTCACTCCATCACTGTCTTGCCAGAAGGGTGCTTTACACTACAGTTTTTAAACTGCAACATTAACACCCCTCCTTCAGAGTGCAGGCACTGTACAGTGGACCCCCGCATAGCGACCTTAATCCGTGCAAGAGGGCTGGCTGTTATGCGAAATGTTCAGTATGCGAATGAATTTTCCCCATAAGAAATAATGGAAATCAAATTAATCCGTGCAAGACACCCAAAAGTATGAAAAAAAATTTTTTTACCACATGAAATGTTAATTTTAATACACACAAACTGAAAAAGGCATGCACAATTACATGACACTTACTTTTATTGAAGATCTGGTGATGATTGATGGGATGGGAGGAGGGGAGAGAGAGTGTTAGTGTTTAGAAGGGGAATCCCCTTCCATTAAGACTTGAGGTGTCGAGTCCTTTTCTGGGGTTACTTCCCTTCTTCTTTTAATGCCACTAGGACCAGCTTCAGAGTCACTGGACTTCTTTCGCACAACATATCTGTCCATAGTGGCCTGTACCTCTCGTTCCTTTATGACTTCCCTAAAGTGTTTCACAACATTGTCAGTGTACAGGTTGCCAACACGGCTTGCAATAGCTGTGTGAGGGTGATTTTCATCAAAAAAGGTTTGCACTTCAAGCCATTTTGCACACATTTCCTTAATCTTTGTAGTAGGCAATTCCTTCAATTTCTCTCTCCCCTCCTTTGAACCAGTTTCCTCAGGTCTGGCCTCTTGCTCTTGAAGTTGATCTATCAGCTCATCAGTGGTTAGTTCTTCATTGTCGTCCTACACCAACTCTTCCACATCCTCCCCACTAACCTCCAACCCCAAGGACTTCCCCAATGCCACAATTGATTCCTCAACTGGTATACTCCTCTCAGGGTTAGCCTCAAACCCTTCAAAATCCCTTTTGTCTACACATTCTGGCCACAGTTTCTTCCAAGCAGAGTTCAAGGTCTTCTTAGTCACTCCCTCCCAAGCCTTACCTATAAGGTTTATACAATTGAGGATATTAAAGTGATCTCTCCAAAACTCTCTTAGAGTCAGTTGAGTTTCTGAGGTCACTACAAAGCACCTTTCAAACAGAGCTTTTGTGTACAGTTTTTTGAAGTTTGCAATAACCTGCTGGTCCATGGGCTGCAGGAGAGGAGTGGTATTAGGAGGCAAAAACTTCACCTTAATGAAGCTCATGTCCCCATAAAGTCGCTCTGCCACGTCTGTAGGATGACCAGGGGCATTGTCTAACACCAGGAGGCACTTAAGTTCTAATTTCTTTTCAGTTAGGTAATCTTTCACATTGGGAGCAAATGCATGGTGTAACCAGTTATAGAAAAAGTCCCTAGTGACCCATGCCTTACTGTTTGCCCTCCACAGCACACACAAATTATCCTTGAGGACATTCTTTTGCCTGAACGCTCTGGGAGTTTCAGAGTGATACACTAATAAAGGCTTAACTTTGCAATCACCACTAGCATTGGAACACATCAACAAAGTAAGCCTGTCTTTCATAGGCTTATGTCCTGGGAGTGCCTTTTCTTCCTGAGTAATGTAGGTCCTGCTTGGCATTTTCTTCCAAAACAGGCCTGTTTCATCACAATTAAACACTTGTTCAGGTTTCAGTCCTTCAGTTTCTATGTACTCCTTGAATTCCTGCACATATTTTTCAGCCGCTTTGTGGTCCGAACTGGCAGCCTCACCATGCCTTATCACACTATGTATGCCACTACGCTTCTTAAATCTCTCAAACCAACCTTTGCTGGCCTTAAATTCACTCACATCATCACTAGTTGCAGGCCTTTTTTTAATTAAATCCTCATGCAACTTCCTAGCCTTTTCGCTTATGATAGCTTGAGAAACGCAATCTCCTGCTAGCTGTTTTTCATTTATCCACACCAATAAGAGTCTCTCAACATCTTCCATCACTTGCGATCTCTGTTTCGAAAACACAGTTAAACCTTTGGCAAGAACAGCTTCCTTGATTGCCTTTCTGTTGCCCACAATAGTAGAGATGGTTGATTTGGGTTTCTTGTACAACCTGACCAGGTCGGTGATACGCACTCCACTTTCATACTTATCAATGATATCTTTCTTCATCTCTATTGGAATTCTAACCCTTATTGCTGTAGGGTTGGAACTAGAAGCTTTCTTGGGGCCCATGGTCACTTATTTTCCAGAAACAGCACCGAAAACACTGTAATAATACGAAATATTCCGATTGTATGCTTGAATGTTACCGCGGAGGCTGGCTGGTAAACAATGCCACCGGCGGAACATATGAGGCTGGCTCAGGCCGCACATTGGACGCGTCTCGGACGAAGGGCGCTGAGCGGGTTTTTGGGCGGTATGCGAGGCAAAATTTTAGCGATCAAAGCGTCCGGTATGCGGATTGTCCGTTATGCAAGGCGTCCGGTATGCGGGGGTCCACTGTACTTCCCATCTCCAGGACTCAAGTCCGGCCTGCCGGTTTCCCTGAATCCCTTCATAAATGTTACTTTGCTCACACTCCAACAGCACGTCAAGTATTAAAAACCATTTGTCTCCATTCACTCCTATCAAACACGCTCACGCATGCCTGCTGGAAGTCCAAGCCCCTCGCACACAAAACCTCCTTTACCCCCTCCCTCCAACCTTTCCTAGGCCGACCCCTACCCCGCCTTCCTTCCACTACAGACTGATACACTCTTGAAGTCATTCTGTTTCGCTCCATTCTCTCTACATGTCCGAACCACCTCAACAACCCTTCCTCAGCCCTCTGGACAACAGTTTTGGTAATCCCGCACCTCCTCCTAACTTCCAAACTACGAATTCTCTGCATTATATTCACACCACACGTTGCCCTCAGACATGACATCTCCACTGCCTCCAGCCTTCTCCTCGCTGCAACATTCATCACCCACGCTTCACACCCGTATAAGAGCGTTGGTAAAACTATACTCTCATACATTCCCCTCTTTGCCTCCAAGGACAAAGTTCTTTGTCTCCACAGACTCCTAAGTGCACCACTCACTCTTTTTCCCTCATCAATTCTATGATTCACCTCATCTTTCATAGACCCATCCGCTGACACGTCCACTCCCAAATATCTGAATACGTTCACCTCCTCCATACTCTCTCCCTCCAATCTGATATCCAATCTTTCATCACCTAATCTTTTTGTTATCCTCATAACCTTACTCTTTCCTGTATTCACTTTAAATTTTCTTCTTTTGCACACCCTACCAAATTCATCCACCAATCTCTGCAACTTCTCTTCAGAATCTCCCAAGAGCACAGTGTCATCAGCAAAGAACAGCTGTGACAACTCCCACTTTGTGTGTGATTCTTTATCTTTTAACTCCACGCCTCTTGCCAAGACCCTCGCATTTACTTCTCTTACAACCCCATCTATAAATATATTAAACAACCACGGTGACATCACACATCCTTGTCTAAGGCCTACTTTTACTGGGAAAAAATTTCCCTCTTTCCTACATACTCTAACTTGAGCCTCACTATCCTCATAAAAACTCTTCACTGCTTTCAGTAACCTACCTCCTACACCATACACTTGCAACATCTGCCACATTGGTCCCTATCCACCCTGTCATACGCCTTTTCCAAATCCATAAATGCCACAAAGACCTCTTTAGCCTTATCTAAATACTGTTCACTTATATGTTTCACTGTAAACACCTGGTCCACACACCCCCTACCTTTCCTAAAGCCTCCTTGTTCATCTGCTATCCTATTCTCCGTCTTACTCTTAATTCTTTCAATTATAACTCTACCATACACTTTACCAGGTATACTCAACAGACTTCTCCCCCTATAATTTTTGCACTCTCTTTTATCCCCTTTGCCTTTATACAAAGGAACTATGCATGCTCTCTGCCAATCCCTAGGTACCTTTCCCTCTTTTATTTTTTTTTTTATTATCACACCGGCCGATTCCCACCAAGGCAGGGTGGCCCGAAAAAGAAAAACTTTCACCATCATTCACTCCATCACTGTCTTGCCAGAAGGGTGCTTTACACTACAGTTTTTAAACTGCAACATTAACACCCCTCCTTCAGAGTGCAGGCACTGTACTTCCCATCTCCAGGACTCAAGTCCGGCCTGCCGGTTTCCCTGAATCCCTTCATAAATGTTACTTTGCTCACACTCCAACAGCACGTCAAGTATTAAAAAACCATTTGTCTCCATTCACTCCTATCAAACACGCTCACGCATGCCTGCTGGAAGTCCAAGCCCCTCGCACACAAAACCTCCTTTACCCCCTCCCTCCAACCCTTCCTAGGCCGACCCCTACCCCGCCTTCCTTCCACTACAGACTGATACACTCTTGAAGTCATTCTGTTTCGCTCCATTCTCTCTACATGTCCGAACCACCTCAACAACCCTTCCTCAGCCCTCTGGACAACAGTTTTGGTAATCCCGCACCTCCTCCTAACTTCCAAACTACGAATTCTCTGCATTATATTCACACCACACATTGCCCTCAGACATGACATCTCCACTGCCTCCAGCCTTCTCCTCGCTGCAACATTCATCACCCACGCTTCACACCCATATAAGAGCGTTGGTAAAACTATACTCTCATACATTCCCCTCTTTGCCTCCAAGGACAAAGTTCTTTGTCTCCACAGACTCCTAAGTGCACCACTCACTCTTTTTCCCTCATCAATTCTATGATTCACCTCATCTTTCATAGACCCATCCGCTGACACGTCCACTCCCAAATATCTGAATACGTTCACCTCCTCCATACTCTCTCCCTCCAATCTGATATTCAATCTTTCATCACCTAATCTTTTTGTTATCCTCATAACCTTACTCTTTCCTGTATTCACCTTTAATTTTCTTCTTTTGCACACCCTACCAAATTCATCCACCAATCTCTGCAACTTCTCTTCAGAATCTCCCAAGAGCACAGTGTCATCAGCAAAGAGCAGCTGTGACAACTCCCACTTTGTGTGTGATTCTTTATCTTTTAACTCCACGCCTCTTGCCAAGACCCTCGCATTTACTTCTCTTACAACCCCATCTATAAATATATTAAACAACCACGGTGACATCACACATCCTTGTCTAAGGCCTACTTTTACTCTTCCATACATTTATTAAATAATTGCACCAACCACTCCAAAACTATATCCCCACCTGCTTTTAACATTTCTTTATCCCATCAATCCCGGCTGCCTTACCCCCTTTCATTTTACCTACTGCCTCACGAACTTCCCCCACACTCACAACTGGCTCTTCCTCACTCCTACAAGATGTTATTCCTCCTTGCCCTATACACGAAATCACAGCTTCCCTATCTTCATCAACATTTAACAATTCCTCAAAATATTCCCTCCATCTTCCCAATACCTCTAACTCTCCATTTAATAACTCCTCTCCTATTTTTAACTGACAAATCCATTTGTTCTCTAAGCTTCCTTAACTTGTTAATCTCACTCCAAAACTTTTTCTTATTTTCAACAAAATTTGTTGATAACATCTCACCCACTCTCTCATTTGCTCTCTTTTTACATTGCTTCACCACTCTCTTAACCTCTCTCTTTTTCTCCATATACTCTTCCCTCCTTGCATCACTTCTACTTTGTAAAAACTTCTCATATGCTAACTTTTTCTCCCATACTACTCTCTTTACATCATCATTCCACCAATCGCTCCTCTTCCCTCCTGCACCCACTTTCCTGTAACCACAAACTTCTGCTGAACACTCTAACACTACATTTTTAAACCTACCCCATACCTCTTCGACCCCATTGCCTATGCTCTCATTAGCCCATCTATCCTCCAATAGCTGTTTATATCTTACCCTAACTGCCTCCTCTTTTAGTTTATAAACCTTCACCTCTCTCTTCCCTGATGCTTCTATTCTCCTTGTATCCCATCTACCTTTTACTCTCAGTGTAGCTACAACTAGAAAGTGATCTGATATATCTGTGGCCCCTCTATAAACATGTACATCCTGAAGTCTACTCAACAGTCTTTTATCTACCAATACATAATCCAACAAACTACTGTTATTTCGCCCTACATCATATCTTGTATACTTATTTATCCTCTTTTTCTTAAAATATGTATTACCTATAACTAAACCCCTTTCTATACAAAGTTCAATCAAAGGGCTCCCATTATCATTTACACCTGGCACCCCAAACTTACCTACCACACCCTCTCTAAAAGTTTCTCCTACTTTAGCATTCAGGTCCCCTACCACAATTACTCTCTCACTTGGTTCAAAGGCTCCTATACATTCACTTAACATCTCCCAAAATCTCTCTCTCTCCTCTGCATTCCTCTCTTCTCCAGGTGCATACACGCTTATTATGACCCACTTCTCGCATCCAACCTTTACTTTAATCCACATAATTCTTGAATTTACACATTCATATTCTCTTTTCTCCTTCCATAACTGATCATTTAACATTACTGCTACCCCTTCCTTTGCTTTAACTCTCTCAGATACTCCAGATTTAATCCCATTTATTTCCCCCCACTGAAACTCTCCTACCCCCTTCAGCTTTGTTTCGCTTAGGGCCAGGACATCCAACTTCTTTTCATTCATAACATCAGTAATCATCTGTTTCTTGTCATCCGCACTACATCCACGCACATTTAAGCATCCCAGTTTTATAAAGTTTTTCTTCTTCTCTTTTTTAGTAAATGTCTACAGGAGAAGGGGTTACTAGCCCATTGCTCCCGGCATTTTAGTCGCCTCATACGACACGCATGGCTTACGGAGGAAAGATTCTTTTCTACTTCCCCATGGACAATAGAAGAAATAAAGAAGAACAAGAGCTATTTAGAAAAAGGAGAAAAACCTAGATGTATGTATATATATATGCATGTGCGTGTCTGTGAAGTGTGACCAAAGTGTAAGTAGGAGTAGCAAGAAATATTTAGATTTTAACTTATAAATAAGAAATATTTACATTTTAATTTATAAATAAGTAAGTTTATTCAGCTATACACAAATACAGTTACATAGGTTATCATACATAGCAGCATATGTGTAAAGTACCTAGGATAACCAAAAAAAAGTCAGAGTGACTTACGTATTTCCATTGGGGTCCTTTTATATTTATACTTAATATATTTACTTAATTCTAGGTAGTAGGTTGGTAGACAGCAACCGCCCAGGGAGGTACTACCGTCCTGCCAAGTGAGTGTAAAACTGAAGCCTGTAATTGTTTTACACGATGGTAAGATTGCTGGTGTCTTTTTTTATCTGTCTCATACACATGCAAGATTTCAGGTATGTCTTGCTACTTCTACTTACACTTAGGTCACACTACACATACATGTACAAGCATATATATACACACCCCTTTGGGTTTTCTTCTATTTTCTTTCTAGTTCTTGTTCTTGTTTATTTCCTCTTACCTCCATGGGGAAGTGGAACAGAATTCTTCCTCCGTAAGCCATGCGTGTTGTAAGAGGCGACTAAAATGCCGGGAGCAAGGAGCTAGTAACCTCTTCTCCTGTATATATTACTAAATGTAAAAGGAGAAACTTTCGTTTTTCCTTTTGGGCCACCCTGCCTCGGTGGGATACAGCCGGTGTGTTGAAAGAAAGAAGATATTTACTTAATATATTTAATATATTTACTTAATATATTTAGTATATTTACTTAATATATTTATTTTCAGATAGTCGGACTTGAGTCCTGGAAATGGGAAGTACAATGCCTGCACTTTAAAGGAGGGATTTGGGATATTGGCAGTTTGGAGGGATATGTTGTGTATCTTTATACTTATATGCTTCTAAACTGTTGTATTCTGAGTGCCTCTGCAAAAACAGTGATAATGTGTGAGTGTGGTGAAAGTGTTGAATGATGATGAAAGTATTTTCTTTTTGGGGATTTTCTTTCTTTTTTGGGTCACCCTGCCTCGGTGGGAGACGGCCGACTTGTTGAAAAAAAAAAAATTTACTTTTATGCTTACACTTTTATATTTACACTTACCTTGGAGGAGATGTTAGTATAATTAGTTAGTTTAATGGAGGAGATGCTGGCAGAGGTTTAGGGTAGTGGAAGATAGCAGGCCAGCGTATGTTCAGTGCATATACACACATCCAACAACATTGGAGAGTTACTTTCGTGTCGTTTTTCTATCACTCGCTTTACTTACTTGCCACACTGTTAATTCTATACTATATCGCTGACTGGGACTATAGCCTTTATCGATAATTCCGGCTTTAGTATTGTACATATTGTAGAATCAATGAATCACTGCAGAAGGCACACTCTCCCCTCTCTCTTTGTCCTCCACTTTGGTACTTTACTACAAGTTTTTTATTGAATTTTGTGTTTGTTTCCTTCTTTATCACAGGGCTGGCACAAGAAACTTTCTTTGAGCCCATGGTGGCTTATTTAGTGGTTACGAGCACTAAAAACACTGGAGTAATACAAAATATATTGCAGGTACATGTGGAATTAACCAAAACTACTTGTAAACACTGGCACACTGGCTGTGCATGGAGTCTTGGAGTGGCTGCGCCCGCTCAGGCTGCACTCAGGCCGCACTGAGACATTCAGGACGAAAGCCTTTAGACGAGTTTTTTGCCATTGGTAGAGCCATTTTTTTGACGCCAAAGAGCGCCGTTAGTCAATTTTGGCGTTAGTCAATGCCGCCGTTGGTTGAGGGTCCACTGTACCTCAATGCACCACTCACTGTTTGTCCTTCATCAATTCTGTGGTAAACCTCATCCTTCATAAATCCATCTGCTGACACATCAACTCTCAAATATCTGAAAACATTCACTTCTTCCATACTCCTCCTCCCCAATTTGATATCCAATTTTTCTTTATCTAAATCATTTGATACCCTCATCACCTTACTCTTTTCTATGTTCACTTCAGCTTTCTACCTTTACACACACTCCCCAACTCGTCCACTGACCTTTGCAACTTTTTTTTAGAATCTCCCATAAGCACAGTATCATCATCAAAAAGTAACTGTGTCAATTCTCATTTTGCATTTGATTCCCCATAATTTAATCCCACTCCTTTCCCCAACTTCTTATACAACCCCATCTATAAGTATATTAAACAACCATGGTGACATTACACATCCCTGTCTAAGACCTACTTTTACTGGGAAGTAATCTCCCTCTCTTCTACACACCCTAACCTGAGCCTCACTATCCTCATAAAAACTCTCTACAGCATTTAGTAACTTGCTACCTATTCCATATACTTGCAACATCTGCCACATTGTCTTTCTTTCTTGCCACATTGTATTTACATTAATTCTTATGGGAAATATTACTTCGGTTTTCGGCCTTTTCGGATTTAGGCTGACCTTGAATGGATTACGGCCGAAATCCGGGGTTCCATTGTATGTGGGTCAGTGTTGACTTGATCAGTGGATTAATCAGACTCAGTCAGACCAGTGACTCTGAGGAAACTCAACAGATCTTGTTCATTAGTTATTTCATACCTGCAACCCATGTCTGAATGTCTCACTATGATAATGCCATCACCAGTAAAACACTATTGAATGTTTTCCTTGTTTTTTATTATTATTATTAACACACTGGTCGATTCCCACCAAGGCAGGGTGGCCCATAAAAGAAAAACTTTCACCAGCATTCACTCCATCACTGTCTTGCCAGAAGGGTGCTTTACACTACAGTTTTTAAACTGCAACATTAACACCCCTCCTTCAGAGTGCAGGCACTGTACTTCCCATCTCTAGGACTCAAGTCCGGCCTGCCGGTTTCCCTGAATTTCTTCATAAGTGTTACTTTGCTCACACTCCAACAGCACGTCAAGTATTAAAAACCATTTGTCTCCATTCACTCCTATCAAACACGCTCACGCATGCCTGCTGGAAGTCCAAGCCCCTTGCACACAAAACCTTCTTTACCCCCTCCCTCCAACCTTTCCTAGGCCAACCCCTACCCCGCCTTCCTTCCACTACAGACTGATACACTCTTGAAGTCATTCTGTTTTGCTCCATTCTCTCTACATGTTCGAACCACCTCAACAACCCTTCCTCAGCCCTCTGGACAACAGTTTTGGTAATCTCGCACCTCCTCCTAACTTCCAAACTACAAATTCTTTGCATTCTTTGCTTCACACCCATATAAGAGCGTTGGTAAAACTATACTCTCATACATTCCCCTCTTTTCCTCCAAGGACAAAGTTCTTTGTCTCCACAGACTCCTAAGTGCACCACTCACCCTTTTACCCTCATCAATTCTATGATTCACCTCATCTTTCATAGACCCATCCGCTGACACGTCCACTCCCAAACAACACACTCCACCAATTTTCAAAACTCTAAACCTACTCACAATACAAAACATCCATACTTATTACTGCACCTACTACATACATAGAACACTTAACTCTGACATAAATCCTCCCCTCAAACACCTCCTTACCAACCTTAACAGAACACATGACCATAACACAAGGCACAGATCACTCTTTGATGTTCCTCATGTCCATCTCACGCTATGCAAAAACTCAATGCACATAAAATGCCCTAAAATCTGGAATTCATTAGTTGTAAATATAAAAGAAACACTGTCTGTTTATAAATTCAAGTCTCTTCTCAAAAATCACTTACCCACAACTAAATAAATACTGAATAATTGTATCTCATAAATTGTATCTCATATATGTATCTCATTATTGTATCTCATAAATGTCAACCTGTGACCCAATCAAACTTTGTTACTATTTAACTTCATTACCTAACAGAATACTCCATTCTACTGATTACACAACAACACAGTAAATGACCATATGACCTGTCTTTTTAATACTCATTTGTACTAAATTGTTAACTGTTTTACAATAATTTTTGTACCACTGAATATATCATTGCTTAGTTAATCTTAAGTTAATTTTAAGCCTGCCCATAATGCTCTGCATACAAGGGGCTTTGGCATGCTGCACTTCAAAAATTGTATTCCTTGTACTTCTCTGTATCATGTTCAAATAAATAAATAAATAAATAAATAAATAAATAAATAAATAAATAAATACATTCACCTCCTCCATATTCTCTCCCTCCAATCTGATATCCAATCTTTCATCACCTAATCTTTTTGTTATCCTCATAACCTTACTCTTTCCTGTATTCACTTTTAATTTTCTTCTTTTACACACCCTACCAAATTCATCCACCAATCTCTGCAACTTCTCTTCAGAATCTCCCAAGAGCACAGTATCATCAGCAAAGAGCAACTGTGACAACTCCCACTTTATGTGTGATTCTTTATCTTTTAACTCCACGCCTCTTGCCAAGACCCTCGCATTTACTTCTCTTACAACCCCATCTATAAATATATTAAACAACCACGGTGACATCACACATCCTTGTCTAAAGCCTACTTTTACTGGGAAATAATCTCCCTCTTTCCTACATACTCTAACATGAGCCTCACTATCCTCGTAAAAACTCTTCACTGCTTTCAGTAATCTACCTCCTACACCATACACCTGCAACATCTGCCACATTGCCCCCCCTATCCACCCTGTCATATGCCTTTTCCAAATCCATAAATGCCACAAAAACCTCTTTAGCCTTATCTAAATACAGGTCCACACACCCCCTACCTTTCCTAAAGCCTCCTTGTTCATCTGCTATCCTATTCTCCGTCTTACTCTTAATTCTTTCAATAATAACTCTACCATACACTTTACCAGGTATACTCGACAGACTTAACCCCCTATAATTTTTGCACTCTCTTTTGTCCCCTTTGCCTTTATACAAACGAACTATGCATGCTCTCTGCCAATCCCTAGGTACCTTACCTTCTTCCATACATTTATTAAACAATTGCACCAACCACTCCAAAACTATATCCCCACCTGCTTTTAACATTTCTATCTTTATCCCATCAATCCCGGCTGCCTTACCCCCTTTCATTTTACCTACTGCCTCACGAACTTCCCCACACTCACAACTGGCTCTTCCTCACTCCTACAAGATGTTATTCCTCCTTGCCCTATACACAAAATCACAGCTTCCCTATCTTCATCAACATTTAACAGTTCCTCAAAATATTCCCTCCATCTTCCCAATACCTCTAACTCTCCATTTAATAACTCTCCTCTCCTATTTTTAACTGACAAATCCATTTGTTCTCTAGGCTTTCTTAACTTGTTAATCTCACTCCAAAACTTTTTCTTATTTTCAACAAAATTTGTTGATAACATCTCACCCACTCTCTCATTTGCTCTCTTTTTACATTGCTTCACCACTCTCTTAACCTCTCTCTTTTTCTCCATATACTCTTCCCTCCTTGCATCACTTCTACTTTGTAAAAACTTCTCATATGCTAACTTTTTCTCCCTTACTACTCTCTTTACATCATCATTCCACCAATTGCTCCTCTTTCCTCCCGCACCCACTTTCCTGTAACCACAAACTTCTGCTGAACACTCTAACACTACATTTTTAAACCTACCCCATACCTCTTCGACCCCATTGCCTATGCTCTCATTAGCCCATCTATCCTCCAATAGCTGTTTATATCTTACCCTAACTTCCTCCTCTTTTAGTTTATAAACCTTCACTTCTCTCTACCTTGATGCTTCTATTCTCCTTGTATCCCATCTACCTTTTACTCTCGGTGTAGCTACAACTAAAAAGTGATCTGATATATCTGTGGCCCCTCTATAAACATGTACATCCTGAAGTCTACTCAACAGTCTTTTATCTACCAATACACAATCCAACAAACTACTATCATTTCGCCCTACATCATATCTTGTATACTTATTTATCCTCTTTTTCTTAAAATATGTATTACCTATAACTAAACTTCTTTCTATACAAAGTTCAATCAAAGGGCTCCCATTATCATTTACACCTGGCACCCCAAACATACCTTCCACACCCTCTCTAAAAGTTTCTCCTACTTTAGCATTCAGGTCCCCTACCACAATTACTCTCTCACTTGGTTCAAAGGTTCCTATACATTCACTTAACATCTCCCAAAATCTCTCTCTCTCCTCTACATTCCTCTCTTCTCCAGGTGCATACACGCTTATTATGACCCACTTTTCGCATCCAACCTTTACTTAAATGCACATAATTCTTGAATTTACACATTCATATTCTCTTTTCTCCTTCCATAACTGATCCTTCAACATTACTGCTATCCCTTCCTTAGCTCTAACTCTCTCAGATACTCCAGATTTAATCCCATTTATTTCTCCCCACCGAAACTCCCCTACCCCATTCAGCTTTGTTTCGCTTAGGGCCAGGACATCCAACTTCTTTTCATTCATAACATCAGCAATCATCTGTTTCTTGTCATCCGCACTACATCCACGTACATTCAAGCATCCCAGTTTTATAAAGTTTTTCTTCTTTTCTTTTTTAGTAAATGTCTACAGGAGAAGGGGTTACTAGCCCATCGCTCCCGGCATTTTATTCGCCTCATAAAACACGCATGGCTTACGGAGGAAGGATTCTTTTTCCTTGTTATTACATTTAAGTTTATGAAGTCGGTCCAATATATTCTGTCACATTTTTGTTAGACATTTACATACACTCTTCTCTTCATATTCATAGAAGAATTGATTAGGTCCTTTTTTGAGTCGGTTGAATAAAATCTTAGCATAACGCTTTGTTTTTGTCTTGCTCTGCCTAGCAGTCAAATCTCCTTGATCTTATTATTTTCAAAGTTAAGACTGAGTTCATCTTTGATTAGCTGAAATGTGTTTAGTAAACAAGTACCTTGGTCTGTATCTGTAGGTAAATTTGGACTGCTTACAATTACAGCATCTTGCAATTTTTCTTGTTGCTTTAGTTCCCTTTGATTCTAGAAGTATGTACTCCATTGAGAATCTGTTTGACTTTCAGTCTATTACAGCTTCTACCATATTGGTAGTGGGGGAAGTTATCTGTTTAGTATGACTCTCAATAGTTATTTGAATATCTGTGTGTTCCTCATTCTTTTTTGTCAAGTTAGTAAGTTTTTCTTCTTGTTCACTGACTCTTGTGTTTTGAGTCGGTTGAGAGCACTCTGTCTGCAATCTTTTTTTTTCATTGGTTTTGTTTTGTAATTGCAGCATACTATTTTCCTGTATAATGCTCTGTAAGGTGTTAATGAGTTCTTGGTGAGGACTGAGTACCTGGGGATGTAGATGAGCTGTGGTCAATGCCGTTGTTTGAGGTGAAGTGGTCTTGTAGGTCAGCCATGGTTGATGATGTGTGGTCAGCTGGGGTGTGGGAAATGGGTGAGGGTGAAGGTTGGTGGTAACTATCCTTACAACCAGTGATAATATTGATAACTATCCTTACAACTAGACACAGTGGTAATGCCTATCCTCCTTACATACATTTGTTCATCTAGAGATATTTGGATAATTTGTGATTGTGATGCATCACTTTCATGCGTCATAAGTAAAGTTTTGATTGAACTTTCAGAGAGCAGATCCTGGAGATGAAGAGTGAGAGTGGTGAAGACATCATCAAGACTCTGAGCAGCATCCCGGCCGGCCTCAGTGTTGATGATGTCTCTGACTTCTGTTCCCTTGCCAGATATTACATCATCAAGACTCCTTCCACATTTAGAAAGGTCAATGCTGCAAGTTATTACAATATTAACACAGTTGTACATTGTAAGACTCTTTTAATTTAATACAAATTAATTGTCTGTGTAACTCAGTTGGTAGCACACTCATCTCACACATTGAGGTTTATGGTTTGATTCCCAGTATAGGTGGAAACAGTAGGGGTGTTTCCTTAAGACATCTGCTATCCCTGTTCACCTAGCAGTAAAATAGGTTCCTGGTTGTTAGTCGACTGGTGTGAGTCGCATCCTGGGGACAGAATTACCCTAGTTGTCCAAAATGCTCTGCATAACCAAGGACTTTCTATATGGTATGTTATTCATATCAGCTATGGTCTGTATAAGTTGTGTGTGCACTTGTAGTGATAAAGATTATTATTATTATTTAATGGTGTCCTGTAGCATGATCGCTAGCACACACTGCTCACACACTGGGGGTCCGGGGTTCGAATTTCCACTGGTACAGCTGGGAAACATTAGGGACGTGTTTCCATAAGACACCTGCTGTCCCTGTCCCTGTTCACCCATCAGTTTAAAATGGGTACCTGGGTGTAAGTTGACTGGTGTGGGTCGCATCCTGGGACAAAACTGATCTAATTTGCCTGAAATGCTCTGCATAATGAGCAGCTTTCTATATAGTAGTATGTCATTGATGTCATCTAGGCCTGTATACCATGTACATGCACTTGTAGTAAATAAAGATATCATTATGATTATTATTGTTATTATTACAGTGGACCCTCAGTTCGAAAAGGCCGAAGACTGAAATAATATTTCCCATGAGAAATAATGTAAATCCAGTTAATCCATTTCAGACATCCAAAAGTATTAACAAAAAATACATTTTATAGAGAATATAGTTTTATATGCACAAAACAATGAGAAATAAATATAAAGCACAAATTTTAATGATAAATGAACATTACATACCTTTATTGAAGACTCTTGTTGGCGTATTGAAGGCGAGGAGGGGAGAGGGAGTTGGGAATCCCCCTCCATAAGGGCTTCAGGTATCAAAGCCCTACCTTGGGCTTTGATACTGCCACAGTACATTCATTACTTACCTTAAAATATTTGTAGTCTTACTGTAGGGCAAGAGGTGAGTAGTATTTATTTGTAGAAATTCAGTGTAGGTAGCCGGTAGATGTAGGTACACGTATGTAGCCCCCTGGGTTACATTACACAGCCATATTATTACACTACACAGCCATATTATCACATCGACATACCGTGTTCACTGAGTTTAATTGTTTCTAACTACTACCTTTAGATGCCATCATCAACAAAGGGAGAAGTAATGAATAATTCATGCCGAGAATTGTCAACAGACACTTATGAAGGGCGGTGACTGGACCAGATGCCAGATTCACAGTTTTCTCTAACGCTGAATCAGAGAAAACGTAATGTTTACCCTCCTCCCTCCCTCCTTGATTTGCCAGTACTCACCACTCAATAGCATATAAACATTGCATGTTTATATGCTGTATGCTATGTAATGTGTTTCTTATATAATTTTGAAGAAAATATTATAGATAAATTGTTAAAAATGTGTATATTAACCTAAAATAAGACATTTAATGTGCCCAAGAGTGAATATTATTAACCCTTTCAGGGTCCGTGCCGTAGTTCTACGGCTTTGAGTTGAGGGTCCAAACCGTAGATCTACACCATGAGCTCATCTCTCACTGATAAGCTGTGAACAGCAAATTTGGGCCTAGATATGAGAGAATACATCTCTGTGGTATGTGTGCACCACATAAAACAAATCCTGCAGCACGCAGTGCACGAGAGAAAAAACTGAGACCGTAATTTTCGATTAAAACAGTGACTTTGCAGTGTTTTTTCATATGTTTTTTATAGTTGTATTTGCAATTTCTTGGTCTCATTTGATAGAATGGAAGATATATTACAGAAATAGAGATGATTTTGATTGGTTTTAATACTGGAAATGGCTTGAAACTGGTGGGTCTAATATACGTTCACAAATGTGGTGATATTATTTATACAATTATTGCAATATTGCATAACAGTAAATCTTCTATTTTTTGGTTTTAATAAAAATTAATTGTGAATAAAAAATCAAAATGGAATTCATTTATAAAGCCTGAAAGCATAACCAATGAACAGAGGAAATGTTAGTTTAATGTCAGGAATGCCTGCATTGTTTATTCTGGATCCTGTTTTGAAATAGGAATATTTTGAACTTTGCATTAAATTGGCCAAATTACCAATTTCAGATCACTTTACAGTGGACCCCCTGCCTAATGGCGGCATCAAGTAACGGCAGATTTGTCTAACGGCACCCATTGGCATAAAAAAATTGGCTCTACCAACGACGAAAAACTCATCTAATGGCATGTGGCCTGAGCGGGCCCAGCCACTCCGTGACTCCGTGTATAGCCAGTATGCCAATGTTCACAAGCCGTTGCGGTCGATTCCAAGTGTACCTGTGATATATTTTGTATTATTCCAGTGTTTTTAGTGCTCGTAACTGCTAAATAAGCCACCATGGGCCCCAAGAAAGCTTCTAGTGCTAAAAAGGGTGAGAAATATTCTCGAAATACTATCGGACCACCATCAGCTGCTGCTGCACTACCGTCAGCTGTTGCTGCAACACCATCAGCTGCTGCTGCTGCACTACCGTAAACTGTTGCTGCACCACCGTCAGCTGCTGCTGCAACACCGTCAGCTGCTGCTACATTACCGTCAGCTGTTGCTGCAACACCATCAGCTGCTGCTGCTGCACTACCGTAAACTGTTGCTGCACCACCGTCAGCTGCTGCTGCAACACCGTCAGCTGCTGCTGCATTACCGTCAGCTGTTGCTGCAACACTGTCAGCTGCTGCTGCTGCTGTACTACCATAAGCTGTTGCTGCTGTACTACTATAAGCTGTTGCTGCACCACCATCAGCTGCTGCTGCAACACCGTCAGCTGCTGCTGCACTACCGTCAGCTGTTGCTGCAGCAACACCATCAGCTGCTGCTGCTGTACTACCATAAGCTGTTGCTGCACCACTGTCAGCTGCTGCTGCAACACTGTCAGCTGCTGCTGCACTACCGTCAGCTGTTGCTGCAACACCATCAGCTGCTGCTGCTGTACTACCATAAGCTGTTGCTGCACCACTGTCAGCTGCTGCTGCACCACGGTCAGCTGTACTACTCGAAGATGTGGAGAGACTATTGTTGGTGTGGCTTATTGAGAATACCAAGAAACAATTAACCCCAGAGGGTTAGCCACCCAGGATAACCCAAGAAAGTCAGTGTGTCATCGAGGACTGTCTAATTTATTTCCTTTGGGGGTCCTTAATCTTGTCCCCCAAAATGCAACTCACACCAGTTGACTAACACCCTGGTGAACAGGTAAAAATGCCTGGAACTAGTGCTCATATTGGTGAATTTAAGGCCAGCAAAGGTCGGTTTGAGATATTTAAGATTTGTAGTGGCATACAGTGTGATAAGGCATGGCGATGCTGAAAAATTCCAACCCCAACAAGTGTTCAATTGTGACAAAGCAGGCCTATTCTGGAAGAAAATGCCCAACAGGACCTACATTACTCAGGAGGAAAAGGCACTCCCAGGACACAAGCCTATGAAAGACAGGCTAACTCTCATGTATTGTTGTAATGCTAGTGGGGATTGCAAAGTGAAGCCTTTACTCGTGTATCACTGTGAAAATCCCAGAGTGTTCAAGAAAAACAGTGTCTCATCACTCAACAGTACTCTTCAGTAAAGGTAAGTGTCATTTTAGTATTTATTTAGGTATTTATTGTGCATGTCTCATTGTTTTCTGTGTAGGGAAATGTATATTTCATATAGAAAAAATTATTTTTTTTAATACTTTTGGCTGTCTGGAATGGATTAATTGGATTTCTATTATTTCTTATGGGAAAATGAATTCGATCAACAGCAAATTCGAGTAACGGCTAGCTCTCTGGAATGGATTAGTGCCTTTGGTCGAGGGTCCACTATACAGCGGACCCCCGACGTATGATGTCCCCAGCCTACATTAGAACCGACCTACGATGCTTTTCAGCGTAAAAATTTAACCTAAATTAAGACATTTAATGTGCTCAAGAGTGATTATTATTACGCGTCCAATGCAGCCAATCTCTGAAATGACGGCCGAAATCCAAATTGGCCGATATCCGGAATGGCCGATAATGGAGGATCCACTGTACGTGTATTATTACAGTGGACCCTCAGTTAACGATATTAATCCGTTCCAGAGAGCTTGTCCTTAACCGATTTTATCGTTATCTGAATTAATTTTCCCCATAATAAATAATGGAAATCCAATTAATCCGTTCCAGACACCCAAAAGTATTAAAAAATTATTTTTTTACATGAAATATACATTTTCCTACACAGAAAACAATGAGACATTCAGAATAAATACATTAATAATTAATAAAATGACACCTTATTGAAGACGTATTTGATGAGTGATGAGACGGGAGGAGGGCAGAGGATGGAGGAGTTTACAATTGTTTGGGAAGGGAATCCCCTTCCATAAGGACTTTAGGTACCAAGTCATTATCCAGAGTTACTTCTCCTTTGTTTTTTAATGCCACAAATCTTTCCATCTTACTCCACACTGCATAAATCTCCATTACTACCACCCTCTACCACCATCACAACCACTACCACCCTCTACCACCATCACAACCACTACCACCCTCTACCACCATCACAACCACTACCACCCTCTACCACCATCACAACCACTACCACCCTCTACCACCATCACAACCACTACCACCATCACAACCACTACCACCCTCTACCACCATCACAACCACTACCACCCTCTACCACCATCACTACCACCCTCTACCACCATCACTACCACCCTCTACCACCATCACTACCACCCTCTACCACCATCACTACCACCCTCTACCACCATCACTACCACCCTCTACCACCATCACTACCACCCTCTACCACCATCACTACCACCCTCTACCACCATCACTACCACCCTCTACCACCATCACTACCACCCTCTACCACCATCACTACCACACTCTACCACCATCACTACCACCCTCTACCACCATCACTTCCACCCTCTACCTCCATCACAACCACTACCACCCTCTACCACCATCACAACCACTACCACCCTCTACCACCATCACAACCACTACCACCCTCTTCCATCATCACAGCCACTACTACCCTGTACCACCATCACTATCATCCTCTACCACCATCACTACCACCCTCTACCACCATCACTACCACCCTCTACCACCATCACTACCACCATCACTACCACCCTCTACCACCATCACTACCACCCTCTACCACCATCACTACCACCCTCTACCACCATCACTACCACCTTCTCCCACCATCACTACCACCCTCGACCACCATCACTACCACCCTCAACCACCATCACTACCACCCTCGACCACCATCACTACCACCCTCTACCACCATCACTACCACCTTCTACCACCATTACTACCACCTTCTACTGCCATCACTACCACCCTCTACAACCATCGCTACCACTTTCTACCACCATCACTACCACCCTCTACAACCATCGCTACCACTTTCTACCACCATCACTACCACCTTCTATCACCATCACTACCACCCTCTACTACCATCACTACCACCTTCTACCACCATCACTACCACCCTCTACTACCATCACTACCACCTTCTACCACCATCACTACCACCCTCTACTACCATCACTACCACCTTCTACCACCATCACTACCACCTTCTACCACCATCACTACCACCTTCTACCACCATCACTACCACCTTCTACCACCATCACTACCACCCTCTACTACCATCACTACCACCTTCTACCACCATCACTACCACCTTCTACCACCATCACTACCACCTTCTACCACCATCACTACCACCTTCTACCACCATCACTACCACCTTCTACCACCATCACTACCACCTTCTACCACCATCACTACCATCCTCTACCACCATCACTACCACCTTCTACCACCATCACTACCACCCTCTACCACCATCACTACCACCTTCTACCACCATCACTACCACCCTCTACCACTGCCTTGACGATACTGTTTTTCTTGAACACACTGGGAGTTTCCGAGTGATACATGAGTAGAGGCTTCACTTTGCAATCCCCACTAGCATTACTACAAAACATTAGAGTTATCCTGTCTTTCATAGGCTTGTGTCCTGGGAGTGCCTTTTCCTCCTGTGTAATGTAGGTCCTGTTTGGCATTTTCTTCCAAAACAGGCCTGTTTTGTCACAATTAAACACTTGTTGGGGTTTTAATTTTTCAGTGTCTATGTACTCCTTGAATTCCTGCACATGTTTTTCAGCCGCTTTTTGGTCAGAACTGGCAGCCTCACCATGCCTTATCACTCTGTGTATGTCACTACGAATCTTAAATCTCTCAAACCAGCCTTTGCTGGCCTTAAATTCATCAATATCTTCACTATTTGGAGGTATTTTCTTAATGAGACCATCATGCAACTGCCTTGCCTTTTCACACATTACTGACTGAGAAACACTATCTCCTGATAATTGTTTTTCATTTATCCATACCAACAACAGTCTCTTCACATCTTCAGTTATTTGCGATCTCCATTTTGAAAATATACTTGCATCTTTTGCAACAACAGCTTCCTTGATTGCTTTTCTGTTCACCAAGATAGTAGTGATGGTTGAATAGGGTTTGTTATATAGCCTTCCCAACTCGGCAATATGCACTCCACTTTCATACATTTCTGTTATCTCTTTCTTCAGTTGCATAGTAATTCTCACCCTTTTTACCACAGGGTTGGCACTGGAAGCTTTCTTGGGGCCCATAGTGGCTTATTTAGTGGTTAAAAGCACTAAAACAATGGAATATTACAAAATATATCGCAGGTACATGTGGAATCGATCGCAGCGTCTTGTAAACAGTGGCACACTGGCTATACACAGAGTCTTGGAGTGGCTGGGCCCGCTCAGGCCGCATGGACACGTTCCGAGTTGGTAGAGCCAACATTTTGACACCAAAGAGAGCCTTTAGTTTGATTTTGGCATTAGGCGGTGCCGCCATTAGTCGAGGGTCCACTGTACATGAGTTTGTGTGGGTGGGTGTGAGTTGGACCTGACTAGTTTGTGCTGCTAGGTCTGATGCTGTGCTCCTTCCTTCAGTGGATGTGACCTAACTAGGTGGGTCATTGGTCTAAGCCAGGGGGGTGACATGGATCTGAATTGTATGGGCCAGTAGGCCTGCTACAGTGTTCCTTCTTTCTTATGCTCTTGTGTATTCAGCAAGCTGGCCAGCTTGCTGGCTGGCTGGCTGTCTCTGGCTGTCTCTGTATCTGTCTGTCTATATTTCTGTCTCTCACATGTATGCATAAGTACAGTTATTATACATAGTGTAAATTACCTAGGATAACCCAAAAATTCCAGGCAAATTGCTATACAGTGTTTGTAGATATAAGACATAAATAAACATGATGCAAGTAATAGCAGTGTCACTTGCTCAGCAATCAAGGAGCGGCTCATAAACCAAAAACCAACAGGTTTACCAGCTGCTCCCTGAGACAAACAGATGGAAAGAGACCCACCTAGACAGACAGAAAGACCGATAAGCAGAGCTAGACAGACAGATAAACAGGCAGACAGACAGACAGATAGACAGACAGACATGTTTGTGTGCAACAGCGAAAACAAATAGAGGGTTCCCTGCAGCAGCTCGCATTCATCAAATGTCACTGGCTGTCACCGGTTATCTCACACTTGTCATAACACCATTCTTCAAGGAGTTTCATATATACTCCAGCACATCTAAAACATTGCAAAGACCTATAAACATTTTGTATATACAGTGGTACCCCGAGTTTCGAACTTTATTCATTCCAGAAGGCTGGTAGTGCAGTAAGGCTAGTGGTTCATGCTAAAGGTGTGCTAGTAGTGCAGGAAGGCTAGTGGTTCATGCTAGGGAGGTACTAGTAGCAATGCAGTTATGCTAGTGGTTCATGCTAGGCACATTCAACTCACACAACCATTCCCAGTCATGTATTTGTCAAGCTTTGCTGCTGCTTATCTACAACTTTATTGCTAAACCTGTGCTTTTCATTTTCATTTTAAATCTTAACCATTTGACTCTCGGGTAGATCTGTCACAGAGGTCGGTGTCATACTTGTACATCTGCATCTCAATCATAGTATCTTCAGATATGTTATGATGGGTAAATTTAGGTCTAGATATGAGAGAATAGGTCTCTCCAGTGGGTATACCTGGAGTATGCCTGGAGAGGGTTTTGGGGGTCAACGCCCCTTCGGCCCAGTGTGAGATTAGTGCACATTATAAAAATTTCTGCCCCCACAGTGCATGATGGGAACAGTGAACCTTTGAACTTAAGTTTGGTTTAAAATAGTGACATTTTATTGTGGCAAAGCTCCTGGAGAGCGAAATGTTTCTTAACTTATTATTGGTCCTGGATGTGGCCATTTTGGTCCCTATTGGATAAGTGTCAGACTTACTAGACTTGGCCTGATTTTTCTCAAGACAACCTGGCACTATAGCTATGGACAAAATACAGAATTCTGAACTTACGTCCACTTTGTCCAGGAGCATTTGCCCAGTCAATTTTTTGTCCTAAATTTATTTTACTGTATAAACAAAGAAAATCAGAATATTCACAGTGTTAGGCTCTTAACCCATTGACTGTCGCAATCCCAAATCCTGGTGTCGAAGAATATTAACCCTTTCAGGGTCGACAGGCCCTCTCCTAAACTTGTTCTCAGGGTCGAAAAATATTAAAAAAAAAAAATTTTTCTTATGAAATGATAGTTTTTTTTGTGAGTGTTATAGGCCAAATTTTTTTTTTTTTGCGATCAGTACTTACCAAGATATGGAGGCGTGAAGTTGACAGAAATTGAACTGCTTATGGCAACATTGCCAACTGCCAGTCACCCAGTAATAGTTTACGTATTTTGTTTTTTCTACTTTTTTCTTTTTTTTTAATATTTTATTTTTCAAGTAACTTTTATGGCCTCTAAGACCAATATAAAGACTGTTTGGTATATATTCACTCATTGTATGCTACCCAATAACAGGACAATCTTTGCTGTCATTATATTGTTTACAAAACATGTTTACACAAACCAACAATAAAAAATGTTGTTTATTACTATTTTTCTATCATATTTATACACATATAGAGTCACTGGACAGGTTCCTATAACTACAAGAGGTTCTGAAAGTTTGTAGTAGTGTGGGGGTGGACTTGTAAATATGCTGAGTCACCAGTGTGTCTTGTGTCACAATGATGCATCATACTACCACTCACTAACCCTCACTGCCTTCCACAACACATCCCTTCCTCCCCACAAACCTTCCTTCCTTCCTACCTACCTTCCTCTCATCTCTTCCTACCTACTGCCCCTTCTTCCTACCTACCTTCCCTCCTTCCTTCTTCCTTCCTTCCTTCCTCTCATCTGCCCGCCCGCCCGCCCGCCCGCCCGCCCGCCCGCCCGCCCGCCCGCCCGCCCGCCCGCCTGCCTGCCCGCCCGCCTGCCCGCCCGCCCGCCCGCCCGCCCGCCCGCCCGCCCGCCCGCCCGCCCGCCCGCCTTCAGAACTGAGCTGCATAATCTAGGTGAGGCCTTACTAATGATGTATAAAGCTGCAGTATGACCTCTGGACTTCTGTTGCTTACACTTCTTGATATAAATCCCAGTAATCTATTTGCCTTATTACGTACGCTTAGGCATTGCTGTCTTGGTTTAAGGTTCCTGCTCACCATAACCCCCAAGTCCTTTTTGCAATCTGTATGGCTAAGTTCTACATCATTTAACTTATTAGTACTAGGGTTATGGACACTCCCAAGCTTCAGAACCTTGCATTTATCTACATTGAACTGCATCTGCCACTTTTCTGACCAAGAATAGAGTTTGTTTAAATCCTCTTGAAGTTCCATAACATCTATGTTTGAATCAATTATCCTACCTATCTTTGTGTCATCGGCGAATTTGCTCATATCACTAGTAATTCCCTCATCAAGATCATTGATATATATTATAAACAACAACAGGCCCAAGACTAATCCCTGTGGAACACCACTTGTTACAGATCCCCACTCGGATTTAACCCCATTTATGGACACACTCTGCTTCCTGTCTGTGAGCCATGACTCGATCCACGAGAGCACTTTTTCCCCAATGCCATGAGCTGCCACTTTCTTTAACAGTCTATGGTGCGGAACTCTATCAAAAGCCTTACTAAAATCTAAGTAAATAATATCAAATTCTTTATCGTGGTCAACAGCCTCAAAAGCTTTACTGAAGAAAGTTAATAAATTAGTTATACATGACCGGCCTCTTGTGATTCCATGCTGAGTATCCTTAATCAAGCTATGCTTATCGAGATGGCTTCTTATAATCTCAGCTATAATTGACTCTAGTAATTTGCCTACAATTGAGGTCAGGCTTATTGGGCGGTAATTTGACGGTAACGACTTGTCCCCTGTTTTAAAAATAGGAATTACATTAGCCATCTTCCACATATCAGACACTACACCTGTTTGAAGAGATAAATTAAAAATATTAATTAATGTTTCACAGTTCCATTTTGCATTCCTTAAGAACCCTTGAAAAAACCTCATCAGGACCCGGCGACTTATTTTGCTTCAGTCTGTCTATCTGCTTCACAACCATTTCACTAGTGACTGTGATGTTACATAATTTATCTTCTTCTAGCCCACTATAAAAATTAATTACTGGAATATTGTTAGTGTCTTCCTGTGTAAAAACTGAGAGAAAATAATTATTTAAAATTGAGCACATTTCATTCTCTTTGTCAGTAAGGTGCCCATAGTTATTTTTAAGGGGACCTATCTTATCTCTAATTTTTGTTCTATAGACCTGGAAAAAACTTTTTGGGTTAGTTTTAGAATCCTTAACAACTTTAATTTCATAGTCCCTTTTAGCTTTTCTTATCCCCTTTTTAATGTCCCTCTTAATGTCAATATACTGATTCATAAGATGACCCTCACCTCTTTTGATATGCCTATAAATTCCTTTCTTATGCCCTAGTAGATATTTGAGCCTATTATTCATCCATTTTGGGTCATTTCTATTTGATCTAATTTCTTTATATGGGATAAACGTTCTTTGAGCAGCATGTATAGTGTTCAGAAAACTGTCATATTGATAGCTCTCTTCGTTACTCCAGTCAACAGATGATAAGTGTTCTCTAAGCCCATTGTAATCTGCTAAGCGAAAATCTGGGACTGTTACTGAGTTATCGCTACTATCGTACTTCCATTCAATGCTAAATGTAATTGATTTGTGGTCGCTAGCACCCAGTTCCTCTGAAATTTCTAAATTATTAACAAGGGATTCATTGTTTGCCATAACTAAGTCAAGCAGGTTATTTCCCCTTGTAGGTTCTGTCACAAACTGCTTCAAAAAACAATCCTGAACAACTTCTAAGAAGTCGTATGATTCTAAATTCCCAGTCAAGAAATTCCAATCAATATGACTAAAGTTAAAGTCTCCTAGAATTACTACATTATCGTGCCTTGTGGCCTTAACAATTTCCTCCCATAGTAGTCTCCCTTGGTCCCTATCTAAGTTTGGGGGACGGTATATCACTCCTAAAATAGTTTTTGTAAAGTAAAAGGACACAAGTGCAACTAATGTGACATTTATTGTGGCAACGTTTCGCTCTCCAGGAGCTTTATCAAGCTTGATAAAGCTCCTGGAGAGTGAAACGTTGCCACAATAAATGTCACATTAGTTGCACTTGTGTCCTTTTACTTTACATATTGTCGGTAATTCTACCAACTTTATTATAAAATAGTTTTTCATGCCCCTCTGAAAATTCTATCCAAACAGACTCTGTATGTGTTACTTCAGACTTAATACCCGTTTTTATGCAGCAGTTCAAGCGATCTCGGACATACAATGCCACCCCACCCCCCTTCCCGATACTTCTATCTACTTGGAACAATTTAAAATCCTGAATATGACATTCCGCAGGCATGTCCCGACTTTTTTAATTAAACCACGTCTCAGTTAAGGCAAATACATCAATGTTACCTGCACTAGCAACTAATCTCAACTCGTCCATCTTATTCCTAGCACTACGGCAATTAGCATAATAAACATTGAAAGACTCTCCTTTCTCTTTACCCTTCCTGCTCATTTCTGTTTTTCTACTAAACCTATTACTGTCCTTATCACTCAAAGTCACTGGCTTTTCAATATCTACCTCGTTCTGCTTATTACTAGTTCCCCTAGAACTCGTAATATTACTACACTGGGACTTCACTGTTTTCCTGCCAAAACCCATACCACTAACTATTCCTAGTTTAAAGTCCTAACTGCTCCCTCCACTGCAGTTGCCAGTGCTACCACCCCAGACCTAGATAAGTGAACCCCATTCCTGGCATACATGTTATTTCTGCCATAGAAGAGGTCCCAGTTGTCAATGAATGTTACCGCATTTTCCTTACAGTATTTGTCCAGCCGGCAATTGACACCAATTGCCCTGGACAACCATTCATTTCCAACTCCTCTCCTTGGCAAAACACCACATATGACAGGGTTCCCACCCTTACTCCTAATTATTTCTATTGCTGACCTATACCTGCTAATCAGGTCTTCACTCCTACGTCTGCTAACATCGTTGCCTCCAGCACTGAGACAGATAATAGGATTGCTCCCATTACCTCTCATGATGTCATCCAGACGGCTAACAATATCCTCCATCCCAGCCCCAGGAAAGCAAACTCTCTGTCTCCTACTCCTGTCCTTCAAGCAGAACGCCCTATCCATATACCTAACTTGGCTATCCCCAACAACAACAATATTCTTACCTTCCTTAATGTCGTTCGTCGTGACGTTCCCAGTAGTCGACTCTCATTCATCGGGTAGCACTGAGAATGTATTAGATGTTTCCACAACAGTTTCCACGGCTGTCTCTTTCTTCTTCATCGTTTCTACCTTTCCATTTGTCCTCTTGATCGTCAACTTCGTTCCCTGCTGTCCAGCCACTGACCAGTTTCCCTTCTTGACCTGAGGACTCAAAACAGGAGGACTACTACGAATCTTCTTGTTTTCCTCGGTCAGTCGCCGAATCTCCATCTTCGCCATCCTCAATTCTTCCTTAAGCTGTTGGTAAAGTTGCTCGATGGAGGGCATCTTTCTTCAATTCGTAGAGAGCGCTCAAACAGGTCTTCACAGAGCTAAGTACACGTCACCACTGCGCAAAAGCCAACCCAATCAGGAGCTACTGCTCAGCACGTCTGCACGGCCCAACAGCGACATATAAAGTCACTGGACACTTCCCAGAACTGCTACAGCTTCTGTAAAGCTCGTAGTTGTTGTGTGGGGGTGGACTTGTAAATATGCTGAGTCACCGGCATAATTAGTGTCTCAGTGACAAATCACACCATCACTCATCACCCTCACTGCCTGTCAACTTCCTCCCCACCCCACCAACCCACATGGAAATAAGCCACTGTCTGAATTTTTTTGGGTTATCCTAGGTTGATGGTCTCCTTCTTTCCTTCCCTCCTTTTCATCTCTTCCTTTCTTCCTTCCTTCCTTCCTTCCTTCCTTCCTTCCTTCCTTCTGGTTTCCTGGGCATTGCTTTCAGCCACAAACTTTTCAAAACCATAAAATTCATCTTCACTGACACTTCCATCTGTGTTTGAGCTGTCACTTCAGAACAAAAGAGCCCCAATTAGCTGAGGAGTGAGGAGTTTCTTAGTGCTAGACATGGTGAACAAGGTGTAATAGAATGGCTTTCCCACAATGCACCACTGGGTCCCCAATTTTTTTTTGTACCACGCACATTAACCAAGGAGACCCATTTTCTCACATCTAGGCCTACCAGCCTTTTCCTGCTTGATTTGAGGACGCTAGAATTTATGCGTACTAGTACGTCACTAACACTGGTGCGTAAGATGTACTAGTACGTCAAAGACTCTGAAAGGGTTAAAAAAAAATGATTGTTTCTGATGAAAATGTTAAGATTAATTTTCTAATTGTTTTAAGCCCCCAAAAAAATTTTTGCGATCAGTACTTATGGAGATATAGAGGCGTAAAGTTGGCAGAAAATGAGCCGCGACGAATGCCGCTCATCCGGTTAAGTTTTTTTACTCCCATTCGATGGTATCTTGCTTTTTCCACTACTTGATTTTTTCAGGTAACTTATGTGGCCTGTGAGACCAAAGTAAGGTGCAATGCACATACATACATTCGTTGTATATAACTCAATAAGTGCACAAACATAATTATCAATAGTATATTGTTTACAAAACTTGCTTATGCAAGCAAACAATACAAAAATTTTTTTATTACTATTGTTCTATAATATACATACATGTATATACAAATGTACAGTCACTGGACATGTTCCTAGAAGTTCTGCAGCTTGTGGAACTCTTTGAAACATGGTTTCATACACAATGGTGTTTTACACTCCTCGCACATAAAACGAGTGTCTGCATTTTTGTGAGCTTTTTTTTTTTATGTGCACAGACAAAACACCTCGTCTGAGCAGTTTTCTTCATTGTAGTAGCAGACAGTTGTGTTAGGTAGTTATCCTAGGTAAATGTGTCATCATTCCTTCCTACCTACCTACGTACCTTTCTTTCTGTCTTCATTCTTTCTTTCTTCATTCTTTCCTTCCTTCCTTCCTTCTGGTTTTTATAATATATATACATGTATACAGTGGACCCCAGCCTTACGAACGTATCGCATTACGTTAAATCCACCATACGAAGCATTTGAATGCAAAAATTTTTCCTCGCCTCACGATAAAAAACTCGCCTTGTGTAATTTGTCCAGAACGTGTCCCACGTGTGGCCTCAGCACCAGTGTTTACAAGCTAGCCAGTGCGGTCGCATCTATGCATACATTCGGTACATTTCACATTATCCCAGTGTTTTTAGTGCTTGTAACTGCAAAATAAATCACCATGGACACCAAGAAAGCTTCTAGTGCCATCCCTGTGGTAAAAAGGGCGAGAATTAGTATGGAATTGAAAAAAGAGATTAAGGAAATGTGTGCAAAGTGGGTTGAACTGCAAACCTTTACAGATGAAAATCACCCTGACACAGCTATTGCAAGCCGTGTTGGCAACCTGTACAGTGACAATGTTATGGCCCATTTTAGGAAACTCTTAAAAGGAACGGGAGGTACATAGCTTTATGGACAGATTTGTTGTGCAACAGAGGCCCAGTGACTCTCAAGCTGGTCCTAGTGGCATTGAAAGAAGAAGGGAAGTAACCCCAGAAAAGAACTTGCTACCTCAAGTCCTAATGGAAGGGGATTCCCCTTCTAAACAATAACTTCACACTCTCCCCTCCTCCCATCCCATCAATCATCACCAGATCTTCAATAAAGGTAAGTGTCATGTATTCTAATCTTAGCAGAGCAGTAATTGTGCATGTCTTCTTCAGTTTGTGTGTATTAAAATTAATATTTCATGTGGTAAATTTTTTTTTTTTTCGTACTTTGGGGTGTCAGGAACGGATTAATTTGATTTCCATTATTTCTTATGGGGAAAATTAATTCAGCTAACGATAATTTCGGCTTACGATGAGCTCTCAGGAGCGGATTAATATCGTAAGGCGGGGGTCCACTGTATAGTCACTGGACACTTTCATATAACTGCTATTATCCTCAGCAAGCTTGTGTTGTGTGAGAGTGTGTGGACTTCTAAATGTGCTGAGTCAGGGTCTGGCAGCTGTCAAAATGACATATTGTATCATTACTCACTCCCCCTACTGCCTGTCAAAACAATGGGGTTGGATGCTCGTTTCCCCTCCATCCTCCTACCTAATTATCTTTCTTCTTCTTTCTCCTTCATTCTATTTCTTTCTCTTGCATTCTCCTTCATTCTCTTTCATTCTCTCTTATTCTCTCTCATTCTCTCTCATTCAGTTTTGTTCTCTCTCATTCTCTTTCATTCTCCTTCATCCTTGTTCATTCTCTTTCATTCTCCTTCATTCTCCTTCATTCTCCTTCATTCTCTTTCATTCTCTTTCATTCTCCTTCATTCTTCATTCTCCTTCATTCTTCATTCTCCTTCATTCTTCTGGTATCCTGGGTATTGCTTTGGTCACAAACTCCTCAAAACCATGAAACTGATCTTCACTAAAATAAGATAAGATAAGATTTCGTTCGGATTTTTAACCCCGGAGGATTAGCCACCCAGGATAACCCAAGAAAGTCAGTGCGTCATCGAGGACTGTCTAACTTATTTCCATTGGGGTCCTTAATCTTGTCCCCCAGGATGCGACCCACACCAGTCGACTAATACCCAGGTACCTATTTGCTGCTAGGTGAACAGGACAACAGGTGTAAGGAAACGTGTCGAAATGTTTCCACCCGCCGGGAATCGAACCCGGGCCCTCCGTGTGTGAAGCGGGAGCTTTAGCCACCAGGCCACCGGGCCACACACTTCCATCTGTGTTAGAGCATCACTTGAGAAGAGAAGAGTCCCAGGCATGATGAACAAGGACTACTGAAATGGCATTCCCACTATGCACCACTGGCTCCCAATTTTTTTTTATATGGTGCACACTGACCATGGAAACCCATTCTTTAACATGTGGGTCTACCAGCATTCTCCTGCTTGATTTGAAGTTGCTAGAATTTTGGCGTATTAATACGTCAAACACATTGGCTCGTAAGACGTATATATACAACCAAAACATTCAAAGGGTCAAGATGAGTCTGGGTGTATGTCATAAACCCCGTAACTGTCCAAATGTTGATCTACCATGTTTCATGGCTTATAAGATGCGGCTTATAGGACTTGTTTTAGTTTTAATGGCTTGGCATTGGATGTAACTGGGAGAGCTACAGCCCACCCCACTCCCCAAATTTATAGCTCTCATCACTGACCTTCAGTTTATAGGTTGCAGGGTGGGTTTTGGAGACAAGGGGAAAAATGCATCTAATAAGCCGAGAAATATGGCATGTTTCCACTGCTAGAGCTCCAAATATTTTGAAAAAAAAAAAAATTTACATAGTCTTCACATCTCTACTGCTTCTGCTAACTCTTGTGTACTCAGCTGAAGAAGCTTACTGTGTAAGCGAAACATTTCTGAATAAAGATACCTAATTATTGCATGTGTCATACCTATAAACCTGTTGGTATTGTATATTAATTTCATATTTACTCTGCTATGTTTTAACAATAGAAACAAGTTAGCAAATACAGAGGCTACAGTGTAGCATTCTGAATACATTTTTGTATTTGACTTTTTTTTCTGTATTACAGGACTTTGCCACTGTAATCTTTGGTTCAGTGTACATGGGTCATGGTGAGGTGTGCAATAGAGTGGGTGACCTGCCATTATCACAGGCACTGTGTCTGCCAGTCTCTGCAGAGGAGATAATTGATGCCTGTGACATGCTTCACACAACTCCTGAAGACATTGAGCAGGTGAGTCACTGCTGAGTGAACTGTCTGTCTGTCTTGTAGCTGTCTTGTTTATATCTTTATTGTAACACCGTTTAAATGGTTACCCACACTCATGTTCCATGGGTGCCTTTATTCTTGTTCCATGGTTGTGCCCAGACTCTTGTTCCATGGGTGCCCTCATTCTTGTTCCATGAGTCCCTTCATTTTTGTTCCATGGGTTCTCACACTCTTGTTCAATGGCTGCCTTCACTCTTGTTACATGGTTTTACCCACACTCTTGTTCCATGGGTGCCCACACTCTTGTTCCATGGGTGCCCACACTTCCATGGATGCCAATACTCTTGTTCCATGGGTTCCTTCATTCCTGTTCCATGGGTGCTTTCACTCAGAAAACAATATGAAGTTCAGTGATGAGAAATTTCAATTACTGTACTCCAATATGGTAAACATGAGGAAATTAAAACTTCATCAGAATACAAAACAAATTCCAGCCACAAAATAGAGTGAAAAACCAACGTCAAAGACCTGGGAGTGATCATGTCGGAGGATCTCACCCTCAAGGACCATAACACTGTATCAATCGCATCTGCTAGAAAAATGACAGGATGGATAATGAGAACCTTCAAAACTAGGGATGCCAAGCCCATGATAACACTCTTCAGGCCGCTTGTTCTATCTAGGCTGGAATGTTGCTGCACACTAACAGCACCTTTCAAGGCAGGTGAAATTGCTGATCTAGAAAATGTACAGAGAACCTTCATGGCGCGCATAACGGAGATAAAACACCTCAGTTACTGGGAGCGCTTGAAGTTTCTGAACCTCTACTCCCTGGAATGCAGGTGGGAGAGATACATGATTATATACACCTGGAAAATCCTAGAGGGACTAGTACCGAACTTGCACATGAAAATCACTCACTACAAAAGCAAAAGACTTGGCAGACAATGCAACATCCCCCCAATGAAAAGCAGGGGTGTCACTTGCACGTTCAGAGACAACACAATGAGTGTCCGGGGCCCGTGACTGTTCAACTGCCTCCCAGCATACATAAGGGGGATTACCAATAGACCCCTGGCTGTCTTCAAGCAGGCACTGGACAAGCACCTAAAGTCGGTACCTGACCAGCCGGGCTGTGGCTCGTACGTTGGATTGCGTGCAGCCAGCAGTAACAGCCCGGTTGATCAGGCTCTGATCCACCATGAGGCCTGGTCACAGATCGGGCCGCAGGGGCGTTGACCCCCGGAACTCTCTCCAGGTAAACTCCAGGTAAAGTCTTGTTTCATGTGGGACCTTCACTCGTGTTCCATATGGGACCTTCACTGTTGTTCCATAGGTGTTTTCACTCTTGCTTCATTGGATGTGAAAAGTGAGCTATAATAAGTGTTTATACACCTGGAAAAGAAAGGAATGTAGAGGAGAGAGAGAGAGATTTTGGGAGATGTTAAGTGATTGTTTGGGAAGTTTTGAGCCAAGTGAGAGAGTAGTTGTGGTGGGGAACATGAATGTTAAAGTGAGAGAAATGGTTATAGAAGGTGTGGTAGGTAAGTTTGGGGTGCCAGGGGTAAATAATAATGGGGTCTTTGAACTTTGTATAGAAAAAGGTTTGGTAATAGGTAATACATACTTCAAGGAAAAAGAATGAATAAGTATACAAAATATATAGGTCTTAATGACAGTAGTTTGTTGGACAGTATATTAGTGGAGAAAAGTTTAATGAGTAGACTTCAGGACATTTATAGAGGGCAACAGATGTATCAGATCATTTAGTTGTAGCTACATTTAGAGTAAAAGGTAGATGAGGTACAAGGAGAATGATATCAGAAAGTAAGAGAGAGGTGAAGGTTGATAAGCTAAAGGAGGCAGTTAGAGTAAGATATAAGCCACTGTTGGTAGAAGAGGTATGGGTTAGATTTAAAAATGCAGTATTAGAGTATAAAGAGAGAGTGTAAGAATTATAGGGGTATAAGCCTGTTGAGTATACCTGGTAAAGTGTATGGTAGAGTTATTATTGAAAGAATTAAGAGTAAGACAGAGAGTAGGATTGCAGATGAACAAGGAGGCTTTAGGAAGGGTTAGGGGATGTGTAGACGAAGTATTTACAGTGAAGCATATAAGCAAACAGTATTTAGATAAGAGTCAAGAGGTTTTTGTTACATTTATGGATTTGGAAAAGCCATATGATAGGTTGGTTAGGGAAGCAATGTGGCAGATGTTGCAAATGTATGGAATAGGTGGTAGGTTACTGAAAGCAGTCAAAGAGTTTTTATGAGGATAGTGAGGCTCAAGTTAGAGTATGTAGGAGAAAGAGGGATATTATCTCCTAGTAAAAGTAGGCCATAGACAGGGATGAGTATACCTGGAGTTGTACCTGGAGAAAGTTTCAAGGGTCAACACCCCCGCAGCTTGGTCTGTGACCAGGCCTCATGGTGGATCAGGGCCTGATCAACCAGGCTGTTACTGCTGGCCACACATAATCCAGTGTACGAACCACAACCCGGCTGGTCAGGTACTGACTTGATGTTACATGGCTGTTCGATATATTTATAGATGGGGTTGCAAGAGAAGTGAATGCTCAGGTGTTGGCAAGAGGTAGAGGATTATAAATTAAGAATCTAACACAAAGTGGGAGTTGTCACAGATGTTTTTTGCTTTTGGAAATTTCTGAAGAGAAGTTGCAGAGGTTGGTGGATGAATTTGGGAGGGTATGTAACAGAAGGAAATTAAAAATGAACATAGGAAGGTGATGAAGATAACAAAAAGTATGGGTAATGAAAGATTGGATATCAAATTAAAGGGAGGGAGTATAGAGGAAGTGAATGAGTTCAGATAGTATTTGGGAGTGGATTTGTCAGCAATGGATCTATGAAAGACAAGGTGAACTATAGAATTGATGAGGGAAAAAAGGTGAGTGGAGCACTGAGGAGTCTGTTGAGACAAAAAACAAAGAGGGAAATGCATGAGAGTATAGTACAGTGGACCCTCGGTTATCAGCTGTTCCACTTATCGGCCAACTCGGTTATCGGGTGGTTTATCGGCTTCCTGTTATTGGCTGTTATTTCACTTATCGGTCTTATGGGACTCATCAACCCACCGCCGCCAGCCGCTCGCGCATCAGTCTGGCTGTATATCTGGGTGAGTGAGGAAGCTTCTGCTCATTCGTCCAAACATTTCACTATAATCCATTGTTTTTGGTGGTTATTTATTAAGTGCAACTGCGAAATAAGCAACCATGACCCCAAAGAAAGTTCCTAGTAAAGTTCCTTTGGTAAAGAAAGTGAGAAACAGGATGGAATTTAAGAAAGAAATTGTAGCAAACTACAAGAGTGGTGGTAGTAGAGGGTGATAGTGGTTGTGATGGTGGTAGAGGTTGGTTGTGATGATGGTAGTGATGGTGGTAGTGATGGTGGTAGTGATGGTGGTAGAGGGTGACAGTGATGGTGGTAGTAGTAGTAGTAATGGTGGTAGTGGTTGTGATGGTAGTAGTGGTGGTGGTAGAGGGTGGTTGTGGTTGTGAGGGTGGTAGAGGGGGTAGTGATGGTGATAGTGGTTGTGATGGTGGTAGAGAGTAGAGCTGCAAGACCTTCATCTAGAACAGCAACAGACCACAGCTTAGGAAATTGCTTCAGAGGAGGAGGAAGAGAGAAGGGAGAATGTGTCTTCTTCAATGATTAAGGACATGTGTGCAAAGTTTAGTGAGTTGCAGGGGTACAGTGACTCTCAAGCCTCTCTCCTCCTCCTCATCTTCCATAAGCCAAGAAGAGTCTTCAATAAAGGTACGTATGTAATACTAGTTTAATTGTTCATGTATTTATTTTATTTAGTTCTTATTGTTTTGTGTATGTAAAACTTTAACTAACCTTTAAAAAATTATTTTTTTCAATATTTTTGTGTGTCTGGAATGAATTAATTGTATTTACATTAATTCTTATGGGAAATATTATTTCGGTTTTCAGCCATTTTGGTTTTAGGCCGAGCTTCTGGAACGGATTACGGCCGATAACCGAGGGTCCGCTGTAATATCAACACTTATTTGGGTGTGAAGCATGGATGGTGAATGTTGCTACAAGGAGAAAGCTGGAGGGAGTGGAGATGTTGTGTCTGAGGGCAGTGTATTGTGTGAATATTGTGCACAGAGTCTGTAGCTTGGAGATTAGGAGGAGGTGCAGGTTACTAAAAGTATTATTCAGAGGGCTGAGGAGGGGTTGTTGAAGTCTTTCTTTCTTTCCAGAGGATGGAACAATTAGAGTGACTTGGAGGGTGTATACATAAAGGTGGTAACCCTACAGATTTAAACAACTATAGGCCAATATCAAACTTACCATTGCTATCCAAAATCTTTGAGAAACTAGTGCACAGGAGACTATATTCATTTATAACGGCACAAAACATACTCAACCCCTGCCAATTTGGATTCAGAAAAAAATAAAAGCACTTATGATGCAATTATAAAAATGCTAGATCTGCTTTACACAGCATTAGAAAATAAGGAATATCCACTAAGAATTTTTATTGACCTAAGAAAAGCTTTTGACACAGTAGACCACGGCATCCTACTCCACAAACTTGACCATTATGGTATAAGAGGCCATGCGCTTGCATATTTCAAATCTTGCCTTACTAGTAGGTATCAGTATGTCACCATTAAAGACACAGCATCAACAACACGGCCACTTGATACTGGAGTTCCACAGGGAAGTGTCCTTGGTCCCCTGCTCTTCCTCATTTACATCAGTGATCTTCCAAACATATCCCAACACCTGAAACCCATTCTCTTTGCTGACGACACGACCTATGTCATCTCTCACCTTAATCTTGCCACCCTCAACACCATTGTTAACGAGGCGCTGATCAAAATATCGACTTGGATGACAGCCAATAAACTTACGCTTAGCACTGACAAAACCTACATTATTATGTTTGGTAGCAGAGCAGGAGTTGCGCAAATTAACATTAAGATCGACAACACTCTAATTGCCAGACATAATGAGGGCAAATTCCTAGGCCTATACCTCGACAACAACCTGAATTTCAGCACCCATATCCAACACATAACCAAAAAAGTATCCAAAACGGTTGGGATCCTCTCCAAGATATGATACTACGTGTTGCAAACTGCCCTTCTCACACTATACCACTCACTCATTTATCCATACCTCACCTATGCTATTTGTGCTTGGGGATCAACTGCAGCAACACACCTAAAGCCAATAATAACCCAACAAAAAGCTGCAGTAAGAATAATCACTAAATCCCATCCCTGGCAACACCCCCCCCCCCCACTCTTCATAGATCTAAACTTACTCCCTGTTCAGTACATCCACACTTACTACTGTGCAATCTACATCTACAGGACCTTAAATTCCAATATTAACCTTGACCTAAAATGCTTTCCTGATAGTTGTGACAGAACCTACAGGCATAACACCAGACACAAACATCTCTATGACATTCCCCGTGTCCGACTAAACCTTTACAAAAATTCAATGTATGTCAAAGGCCCTAAAATCTGGAACACCCTACCTGAAAACTCTAGAACTGCAGACACATTCATCACCTTCAAAACTGCCATTAGAAAACATCTTATCTCCCTGATACATCCTGCCAACTAATTACACGAATACCACCTGGTGGTTCACACTTACACTCACTCACCCATTTGACCATAAACAGAAATATCAATCTCAACCTTAAAATAATGAATCCTAACTAGTCATAAGTTGGCCTGTGATACTCCAATACTGAAACTATGTATTGTGCCAAAACAAAAGCATTCACATTACTAAACTCACAAACTAGTATTTAGTCACTTAGCCATAATACCAACTTACCTCATAATTTGTAATATTTTAAAGTTAAGAATTAATCTAAGTCTGCCCGAAATGCCCAGCCATGCTAGGTGTTCTAGTGGCCCCCTCTGTAATTAGTATTTTACTACATGTAAACCACACAATAACCAAATTCTGTAAACTCAGCATTGTAATCCTTATAGAGAATAAACTTTGAATTTGAATTTGAAGGTGGGGTAGGGGTTGTCCTAGGAAAGGTTGGAGGGAGTGGGTAAAGGAGGTTTTGTGTGTGAGGGACTTAGACTTCCAGCAAATGTGTATCAGCATGTTAGAATGGAGCAAATGGTTTTTATGACTTGACATGCTGTTGGAGTGTGAGCAAAGTAACATTTATGAAGGGATTCAGGTAAACCAGCCTTGAGTCCTAGAGGTGGGAAGTACAGTGCCTACACTCTGAAGGAGGGATGGATATATGTTGCAGTTTTCCAAGTGTAGCATAGGCATGCTTTTTGCAACACAGTGATGGAGTGAATGATGATGAAAATGTTTCTTCTTTTTCGGGTCACCCTGCCTTAGTGGGAAGCTGCCGATGTGTTAAAATAATAATAATTACAAACCATGGTACAGGTGTGGATTGAACTCATGGCTAGTGAGTCATAAAAACTTGCATTTGTGGTCTCAGTGGTGCCCCATGCTAATCTTCCTATGGTATATAAATATACCTAGTTAGATGACTTATTGTAGCCAGCTGGCCAAGTGGCTTAGACACTGGCCTGAAGTTTTACGACTCACTTGCTGCAAGTTCAGACCCAAGTGTATCATTACGATTTTGTAAGTCATAATAATTACAATTGTGTAGAATTATTATGTTGATGTAAACTCATTTCAGGTTGGGTTTTTCTTGATAGACTGTCGACCGAGTGACCAGTACAATGCAGGTCACCTGCCTAATGCCTTCCATCTTGACTCCAGCTTGGTGAGTTACTTCTCATTATATTGTTTACTCTACTAGCAATACTCATCCAGTTACACACTTGCTAGTTGAGTTTGTGCTCTCGACGATCATTCTTTTGATGATGGATTATTGATGACTCTTTATTGTTAGATGTGCAGTTGTACTATCACAGTGTTAGTACAGTTGTATTATCACAGTGTTTGTTCAGTTGTGCTATCATGGTGTTAATATAGTTGTATTATCACAGTGTTTGTACACTTATATAGGGTACAGTTATACTATCAGTGTACAGATACACTGTGACAATGTACATCATGTACATTGTGATGGTCAACTGAACTGCAGATTCACTTGTTTGTTGCTGAGTGTGTTTTCTGTTCCACCTCTGAGAGTATATAATACAGTAGACCGTTATATTATACAGTTATTTTCCTGAAAATGCCACGTTAAGTAAATCCGTGTTAGACAAACTGAAGAACTTATGGGTAAAATAGGGTTACGTTCCTGGGATCCCCAAAAAAGCCAAGTAACTTTTTTTTTAGCTCTCCAGATCTTAAAAAATTAAAGTGAATATGTAATTGTAGTTCATTGTCGTGATGTATTATGTTTTTTTACTGCATAAGACTACAAATGCAACAGAAATAATAGTATTTCTTACCTTAAATTGTGGGTGCTGGTGTTTGTCAATGATTGTGAAGAGAGTGGAGTTACGCTGTGGCCCTACTGGGCTGAGGTGGATGGTAGAGGTTCTATTACTGAAGTCGATGGTTGTACTGGAGTGTGCATAAATTCTGTAATAGATTTCTTGGCTGTTTTTCCCTGCATTACATTTTACAGCTGATGGTAAGGTATCAGCTGCTCTAGACACCGTTTCACAGCATTGCTTCTAGATTTGTCAGGATCCTCTTCAGTGAAAAAGTCTAACTTTAAATCGGTAAGTCAGTCAGTAAATCAGTCAAGTAATTCAGTCAAATAAATCAATCAGGTAAGTCAGTCACGTAAGTCAGTCAAGTCAGTGAGTCAAGTCAGTGAGTCAAGTTAGTCACGTATATCAGTCAAGTCAGTCAAGTCAATCAATCAAGTCAGTCAGTCAGTTATTCATCACACACTCATATATTTACCTCATTCTGTTTAATTGTATGAACTGATGCTGCATTAAGGCCACAGGCTGTCTTTTGTCTAATATCTCTATTTTCTTTCTTCATTAATTCTAAGACTTAAATGCTTATACCTTTTCTTGCCACTTTCAGCAACACTCATATGCCTACAGGATGCCATGACTGCTTGGCAGATACAAGATATGGCAATTAAAAGATCAAAACACATTTCACAAACATAGTTAACTCATAAGACAATGGAACTAAATGCATATTCACGAAGGCTGCGATGGTGGGAGTGTTGGGGGTGACAGGGGATGGTGGTAGGTCTCCCCTGCTGACCCACAACATGGCTGCAGCTTGTGCTGTGGAAATTTTTTCCGCTCCCACAAACGGAACCATGTTAAGTTAATTTTACGAAGTGTTGTATAAAACTGTGTTGCAATTTTTCAATAGTGCAATAACCAAAATGTGGCAAATAAATCCATGTAATATGACGGTCTACTGTATGTTGACTACAGTAGAAGAATTTCCTAAGATATTGTGTGTTTGAGGATATAGTACTCCATCAGACATAAGAACATAAGAAAGAAGGAACACTGCAACTGGCCTACTGACCCATGCAGAGCAGGTCCATACCCCCCCCCCCCCCCGATTAGACCAATGACCCTCTTCCCCCCGGATTAGCCCAGTGACCCACCCAGTCTGGTCATCACCACTCAAGGATGGAGCACTGCACCAGACCCAGTAGCACAAGCTAGTCAGGTCCAACTCACACCCACCCACACCCACTCATGTATTTATCTAACCTATTTTTAAAACTACACAACGTTTTAGCCTGAATAACTGTACTTGGGAGTTTGTTCCACTCATCCACAACTCTATTACCAAACCAGTGCTTTCCTATATCCTTCCTGAATCTGAATTTTTCCAACTTGAAACCTTTGCTGCGAGTCCTGTCTTGGCTGGAAATTTTCAGCACACTATTTACATCCCCTTTATGTGAACAGTATTTAGATAAAGGTAGGGAAGTTTTCATTGCATTTATGGATTTAGAAAAGGCATATGATAGAGTGGATAGGGGAGCAATGTGGCAGATGTTGCAAGTATATGGAATAGGTGGTAAGTTACTAAATGCTGTAAAGAGTTTTTATGAGGATAGTGAGGCTCAGGTTAGGGTGTGTAGAAGAGAGGGAGACTACTTCCCGGTAAAAGTAGGTCTTAGACAGGGATGTGTAATGTCACCATGGTTGTTTAATATATTTATAGATGGGGTTGTAAAAGAAGTAAATGCTAGGGTGTTTGGGAGAGGGGTGGGATTAAATTATGGGGAATCAAATTCAAAATGGGAATTAACACAGTTACTTTTTGCTGATGATACTGTGCTTATGGGAGATTCTAAAGAAAAATTGCGAAGGTTAGTGGATGAGTTTGGGAATGTGTGTAAAGGTAGAAAGTTGAAAGTGAACATAGAAAAGAGTAAGGTGATGAGGGTATCAAATAATTTAGATAAAGAAAAATTGGATATCAAATTGGGGAGGAGGAGTATGGAAGAAGTAAATGTTTTCAGATACTTGGGAGTTGACATGTCGGCGGATGGATTTATGAAGGATGAGGTTAATCATAGAATTGATGAGGAAAAAAAGGTGAGTGGTGCATTGAGGTATATGTGGAGTCAAAAAATGTTATCTATGGAGGCAAAGAAGGGAATGTATGAAAGTATAGTAGTACCAAAACTCTTGTATGGGTGTGAAGCTTGGGTGGTAAATGCAGCAGCGAGGAGACGGTTGGAGGCAGTGGAGATGTCCTGTCTAAGGGCAATGTGTGGTGTAAATATTCTGCAGAAAATTCGGAGTGTGGAAATTAGGAAAAGGTGTGGAGTTAATAAAAGTATTAGTCAGAGGGCAGAAGAGGGGTTGTTGAGGTGGTTTGGTCATTTAGAGAGAATGGATCAAAGTAGAATGACATGGAAAGCTTATAAATGTATAGGGGAAGGAAGGCGAGGTAGGGGTCATCCTCGAAAGGGTTGGAGAGAGGGGGTAAAGGAGGTTTTGTGGGCAAGGGGCTTGGACTTCCAGCAAGCGTGCGTGAGCGTGTTAGATAGGAGTGAATGGAGACGAATGGTACTTGGGACCTGACGATCTGTTGGAGTGTGAGCAGGGTAATATTTAGTGAAGGGATTCAGGGAAACCAGTTATTTTCATATAGTCGGACTTGAGTCCTGGAAATGGGAAGTACAATGCCTGCACTTTAAAGGAGGGGTTTGGGATATTGGCAGTTTGGAGGGATATGTTGCGTATCTTTATACGTATATGCTTCTAAACTGTTGTATTCTGAGCACCTCTGCAAAAACAGTGATTATGTGTGAGTGTGGTGAAAGTGTTGAATGATGATGAAAGCATTTTCTTTTTGGGGATTTTCTTTCTTTTTTGGGTCACCCTGCCTCGGTGGGAGACGGCCAACTTGTTAAAAAAAAAAAAAAAAAAAATCATATCCCCTCTAATTCTATGCCTTTTGAGAGAGTGCAGATTCAGGGCCCTCAGTCTATCCTCATAGGGAAGATTTCTGATACATGGGATCATCTTTGTCATCCTCCTCTGTACGTTTTCCAGAGCATTTACATCCATTCTGTAATACGGTGACCAGAACTGAGCAGCATAGTCTAAATGAGGCCTAACCAAGGATATATCGAGTTGAAGAACAACCTGAGGACTGCTGTTATTTATACTTCTAGATATGAAGCCAAGATTTCTGTTAGCTTTATTGCGAACACTGATGCACTGTTGTCTTGGTTTTAGATTACTGCTAACCAGAACTCCTAAATCCTTTTCGCAATCAGTAGTATTAAGATCTACATATTTTAGTTTATATGTGGCATGGTTATTTAACTGTCCAACATTTAGAACTTTGCATTTGTCAATAATAAACTGCATCTGCCACTTCTCCGACCATTGCATCAGTCTATTCAAATCATCCCGGAGTGCTCTAGTGTCCTCATTAGAATGAATTGGACGGCCTATTTTGGTGTCATCAGCAAATTTGCTTATGTCGCTATTTATACCCTCATCTATGTCGTTTATGTAAATTGTGAACAACAACGGGCCCAACACTGACCCCTGAGGAACACCGCTTGTGACGTGGCCCCATTCTGATTTCTCCCCATTTATGCAAACACTCTGCTGTCTATTTGTCAGCCATGCCTCTGCCCAGGAAAAAATTTCTCCTCCTATTCCGTGTGCCTTAAGTTTCCTCAATAGCCTCTGGTGTGGAACTCTATCGAAAGCCTTACTGAAGTCCATATACACAATATCATATTCATTACCATGATCTACCTCCTCAAACACCTTAGTGAAAAAAGTTAGTAAATTCGTAAGACAGGAACGCCCCTTTGATTCATTAATCAGTCTGTGCCTGTCAAGATGGCTACGAATTGCTTCGGCAATTTTTTATTCCATAAATTTTCCCACTATGGGGTTAAGGCTTATTGGTCTATAGTTCGAAGCCAAGGACCTGTCACCTGCCTTGTAAATAGGTATTACATTTGCATGAATACATGCACACATGCATGAAAGATGAATACATGCACACACATGAATACATGCACACACATGAATACACACATGACACATGAATACATGCACACATGACACATGAATACATGCACACATGACACATGAATACATGCACACACACATGACACATGAATACATGCACACACACATGACACATGAATACATGCACACACACATGACACATGAATACATGCACACACACATGACACATGAATACATGCACACACACATGACACATGAATACATGCACACACACACGACACATGAATACATGCACACACACACGACACATGAATACATGCACACACACACGACACATGAATACATGCACACACACATGACACATGAATACATGCACACACACATGACACATGCACACACACATGACACATGCACACACACATGACACATGCACACACACATGACACATGCACACACACATGACACATGCACACACACATGACACATGAATACATGCACACACACATGACACATGAATACATGCACACACACATGACACATGAATACATGCACACAATGACATGAATACATGCACACACTTGACACATGAATACATGCACACATACATGACACATGAATACATGCACACACTTGACACATGAATACATGCACACAATGACACATGAATACATGCACACATGACACATGAATACATGCACACATGACACATAAATTCATGCATATACACATGAACACATGCACATACATATGAATACATGCACATACACATGAACACATGCACATACATATGAATACATGCACATACACATGAATACATGTGCATACATATGAATACATGCACATACACATGAATACATGCACATACACATGAATACATGCACATACACATGAATACATGCACATACATGAATACATGCACATACACATGAATACATGCACATACACATGAATACATGCACATACATGAATACATGCACATACACATGAATACATGCACACACTTGACACATGAATACATGCACATACACATGAATACATGCACATACACATGAATACATGCACATACATGAATACATGCACATACACATGAATACATGCACATACACATGAATACATGCACATACATGAATACATGCACATACACATGAATACATGCACATACTTGACACATGAATACATGCACATACACATGAATACATGCACACACGACACATGAATACATACACACACTTGACACATGAATACATGCACACACTTGACACATGAATACATACACTTGACACATGAATACATGCACACACTTGACACATGAATACATACACTTGACACATGAATACATACACACACTTGACACATGAATACATGCACACACTTGACACATGAATACATACACTTGACACATGAATACATACACACACTTGACACATGAATACATGCACACACTTGACACATGAATACATACACTTGACACATGAATACATGCACATACACATGAATACATATGCACACTTATTTATTTTATTTATTTAGTAATTTAAGCATGCAAACAGAGGCACAAAAAATACAGGTAAGAGCAGCATGCCAAAGCCACTTATATGCATAGCATTACAGGCTGGCTTAAAATTAACTTAAGATTAACTAAGCAATGATGAAATCAGTGATAAAACATTATTGTAAACAGATAACTATAAAGCACAAGTGAGTATTACAAAGACAGGTCATATGGTTGCTTGCATTGCTGTACATTCAGTCGAATGGAGTATTCTGTTAGGTAGTGTATTTAAAAAAATAATAAAGTTAGATTGGGTCCTAGGTTTAACATTTGTGTGATATAATTGTGAGTAACATATAAGATATACAATTTATAAGGTTCAGTTATTCAGTATTTATTTGGTTTTGGGTGAGTAAGTGATCTTTGAGAAGAGACTTGAATTTATAAACAGGTAGTGTTTCTTTTATATTTACAGGTAATGAATTCCAGATTTTAGGGCCTTTTATGTGCATTGAGTTTTTGCATAGCGTGAGATGGACACGAGGAACATCAAAGAGTGATCTGTGCCTTGTGTTATGGTCATGTGTTCTGTTGAGGTTGGCAAGGAGATGTTTGAGGGGAGGGTTAATATCAGAGTTAAGTGTTCTATGTATGTAATAGGTGCAATAATAAGTATGGATGTTTTGTATGGTGAGTAGGTTGAGTGTTTTGAATATTGGTGGAGTGTGTTGCCTGTAGTGAGAATTTGTTATTCTAACTGCAGCCTTTTGTTGGGTAATTAGTGGTCTGAGATGGTTAATTGTTGTTGAGCCCCATGCACAAATTCCATAGGTGAGATAGGGGTAAATAAAAGAGTGATAAAGGGCCAGGAGGGCTGACTGTGGAACATAGTACCGTATCTTCGATAGTATGCCTACAGTCTTGGAGATTTTCTTAGAAATTTGTTGTATATGTGTATGAAATTTGAGTCTATTATCGAGGTGGATTCCTAGGAATTTTCCCTCTGTTAGCTTTGTGATAGGTGATCCGTTTATTGTTATGTTAAGAGGTACATCTGTAGCTCTGTTACCAAACTGAATGAAGTAGGTTTTGTCAATGTTTAGTGTAAGTTTGTTAGTCCTCATCCAGGTAGATATTTTCTGTAATTCAGTGTTTACAGTATTGGCTAGCGTGACTGGGCTTGGGTGAGAGAAGACGTATGTAGTGTCATCTGCAAAAAGTGTGGGTTTGAGTAATTGCGAAGCATTTGGTAGGTCATTTATGTATAGGAGAAAGAGAAGAGGGCCAAGGACACTTCCCTGTGGGACACCAACTGTAATTGGTTGTGCGGAAGAGCTTGCCCCATTTGCGTACACATATTGGCTTCTGTTGCTGAGGTAAGACTTGAGGTAGTTGAGGGAGTGCCATCTAATACCATAGTGTGACAATTTTACGTGGAGCAAGTCATGGTCAACTGTATGAAAAGCTTTTTGTAAGTCAATGAAGATCCCCAGTGGGACTTCTTTTGTCTCTATTGCAGTGTATATATGTTCTAGCATGTGTATAATAGCATCATTAGTATTTTTATTAGGCCTGAATCCAAATTGGCAGGGGTTGAGAATGTTTTGGGAGATGAGGTAGGAGTAGATTCGTTTATGAATTAATTTTTCGAAGATTTTTGAGAGAGGGTGTAAATTGGATATTGGCCTATAGTTATTCAACTCTGTTTGGTCTCCTCCTTTATGGATCGGGGTGACCCTTGCTATTTTGAGAACTGTAGGGAAGGTGGAGGATTCAATGGATTTGTTAAAGAGTGTTGCAATGATTGGTGATAATACTTGTGACGCTTTTTTGTATATAAAGGGTGGTAAGGTATTTAAATCTCCTGCCTTGTTTTTCAGTGCGTTGATAATAAGGGAGACTTCGTATGGGTTAGTCGGAGCTAGGAACAGTGTGTTCGGGTACTTGCCAGTGAGGTAGTCATTTGGTGGGGTATCTGAGCTTGGGATTTTATTGGCAAGGTTTTGACCTATAGTGGAGAAGAAATCATTGAGTCTGTTTGCTGTTTCTGTTGGTGGGAGTTGGGGTTCATCTGATTTTGCTAATTTTATTTCGCTATGTCGTGATATCTTTTTTGTTCCCAGAATTTCTGATAGGGTCTTCCAGGTCTTTTTTATATCACCTCATAAGTTGGATAATCTGTTCTCATAATACAATTTTTTTGCTCTTCTTATCAGGCTGGTTAGGATTGATGATTAACGTTTTGTTTGGTCTCTGGTTATGTGACCCATTCTGTACTGTTTTTCATATCGGTGTTTTGTATTTATGGATTTGAGAATGCTGGGTGTTAGCCAGGGACTGTTCAGTCTCTTAGCTGTCATCTGTTTAATTTTTTTAGGGCAGTGCTTGTTATAAAGGTATTGGGTCTTTTTTAGAAAATTATTAAAACATTCGTCAATATCTGTATAGATTTCTAGCTCAGTGTGCCAGTCAATGTTTGTTACTGCTGTTGTGAAGTTATTAATGGCTGCCTCATTGTGAAGTCTGAAGGTGACTTTAGTAGTGTCTTGGGGTATTTTACCAAGAGTTGTTATGAGGAAAGTAGGGTAGTGGTCTGTGGTATTATCTGTAATTATGCCTGATTTTAAAGGGGATATGGTGTTGGTCCAGATGTGGTCAAGTAGGGAAACACTAGTCTCTGTAACTCTTATAGGTTTTGTTACTGTTGGTAGCAACATACAGTTACTCATTGTGTTTGTGAATTCAGTAACGTGTGGGTCCTGGTCTTGCAGGAGATTTATATTGAAGTCACCTGAGAGTAGTAAGTGATCTTTGTTCATGCGTGCATCAGTTATCATACTTCCTAGGTTTTGACTAAATTGGCTAATGTTTGACTGTGGAACTCTGTAGATGTTTATCAATGTGAGAGGTTTTTGTAGGTATTTGGATTTGAATTTGGCTGTTATATATTCCCCATGTTCATCCCTTGTGCAAGTATTAGTGATACATTCTAGTTGGTCTGAGTAGTATATAGCAGTGCCACCCCCTTGTTGGTCTGGCCTACAGTTGTGTATGGCTGTGTAACCAGGAACGGCATAGACATCTGTAGTATCAGGCTTTAGCCAGGTTTCAGTTAGTGTAATGATGGACATATTGGCATGCAAGGAATTTAGTAATGCTAGGAGGTCATCATAATGCTTGCTTAAAGATCTGATATTGTAGTTAAAGATAGTTATGTTGTTGTTAGCTCTGAGAAGTGCCTTTGATTGTTCTGCTGTGTAGTAATTACAGTAACTGTTTGAATCATTTAAGTCATTAAATAAGAGGTCGGTATCAGGATCAATGCTTGTAATCATAAGATTTGTAGTAAATATTCTAAAGCTAAAAAAAAATAGCACCTGAATTATTTAACAAATGTAAAAATATGAGCTAAGGTAGTTTTTTAAAGCTAAAATAAAGGAGACAGTGTAAAAGTGACTAAAATAATTTGTTGTGAACAAATAAAGTGATGATCAAATAATGGAGCTTGGGAATATGATAGTAGGTAGTACTTTAAAGGTAATTCTTTAAAGTTAGAATTATAATATAAAAGGGACTAATATAAGTTGTGGTGAACAATAAAGTGGTAATCAAATAATTGCACTAAGGTCTAATATAATGACTTTTGTGGAGTCTATGTTTTGAGCTAGAATGAGCTATAGTACAACTAGATTTAATCTAATAATATAACAATACAAATTAAAAATAGCACCAGTCTCTCACTAGTAATTGCAATATGGTCTAATATAATGAATTTGGTATTGACTATAGTACAACTGAGTTTAATCTAATAATATAAAAAAGGCACAAGACTCTCAATTGTAATTGCACTAAGGTCTTATATAAGTTGTTTACAAGAATTAGAGTATAACTAGATTTAAATTGACAAGATAAAATATGCAAGTTAAGGTAGCAAAAGAATAAAAAAAAGTAGAAAAAAAAATATATGAGGTAGTTGGTACTAGTTAGCAAAAGATAGTTAAGGGCCTTGAACAATAATATAATTGAAAAATACACTAATTGCACACACAATATAGTCACTAAGATATGAAAACAATCTTAGAGTAGGAATTATAATACAAACTTATAATATAAAAATACAAATTGAAATGGTACTTGCAATTGCACTAGAGTCTGGTATAGGTTGTTGACAAGATCAGGAGTATAACTAGATTTAAATTGACAAAATATAATTCACAATTAAAGTACCAAAAGAATAATAGTAAAAAAATAAGGGTAATGTCTTGGTTATAATATGATAGTAAGATGGTAGACAGGTACACAGGTACAAAGGATAATATAAAGGTTTGAGTTGAATATATAAACTTGAAAATTTGGCAACAAAATGTTATGGGAAGTATAAAATAATGTTTAATGTACAAAAGTAAAATTGACTGGTAGTAAATATGGTGTTTAATAAAATTTTAGTTAGTAATAATGATTACAAAAAAGTGAAAAAGTAATGTTTATTTCATTCAATATTGCACTGGTAGTTATACTAGAGGTTATATGGCAGTACAAGGTAATTAAGAGTACTCTAAGATAGTAAATGTGGTATTAAAACAGGTAAAGGTAATTAGACAAGTAATGGTTATTAAATGTCAAAAATGTTAAGAGTAAATTGAAATTATAGTAAAAATGATAATTATTAATTTTAGTAAGTAATATCAATTGATAGTATTTAAAAAATATGAGGTAATAATATGGACAGAGAAAGTATCAATTCAGCTAATGTTTAAGCAAACAATAGTAAATAAGAAAATTACATAAGGTGACTTATGAATACATACACACACTTGACACATGAATACACATGAATACATATGCACACTTGACAAATGAATACGTGCACATACACATGAATACATGCACATACACATGAATACATATGCACTTGACACATGAATACATGCACATACACATGAATACATGCACATACACATGAATACATACACACTTGACACATGAATACATGCACATACACATGAATACATGCACATACACATGAATACATATGCACTTGACACATGAATACAGGCACATACACATGAATACATGCACATACACATGAATACATACACACTTGACACATGAATACATGCACATACACATGAATACATGCACATACACATGAATACATATGCACTTGACACATGAATACATGCACATACACATGAATACATGCACATACACATGAATACATACACACTTGACACATGAATACATGCACATACACATGAATACATGCACATACACATGAATACATATGCACTTGACACATGAATACATGCACATACACATGAATACATGCACACACTTGACACATGAATACATACACTTGACACATGAATACATGCACATATGAATACATACACTTGACACATGAATACATGCACACACTTGACACATGGCCCGGTGGTCTGGTGGCTAAAGCTCCCGCTTCACACACGGAGGGCCCGGGTTCGATTCCCGGTGGGTGGAAATTCCGACACGTTTCCTTACACCTGTTGTCCTGTTCACCTAGCAGCAAATAGGTACCTGGGTGTTAGTCGACTGGTGTGGGTCGCATCCTGGGGGACAAGATTAAGGACCCCAATGGAAATAAGTTAGACAGTCCTCGATGACGCACTGACTTTCTTGGGTTATCCTGGGTGGCTAACCCTCTGGGGTTAAAAATCCGAACAAAATCTTATCTTATCTTAATACATGCATGCACTTGTCACATGAATACATGCACACACTTGACACATGAATACATGCACACACTTGACACATGAATACATACACACACTTGACACATGAATACATGCACACACTTGACACATGAATACATGCACACACTTGACACATGAATACATGCACACACTTGACACATGAATACATGCACACACTTGACACATGAATACATACACTTGACACATGAATACATACACTTGACACATGAATACATGCACACACTTGACACATGAATACATGCACACACTTGACACATGAATACATGCACACACTTGACACATGAATACATGCACACACTTGACACATGAATACATACACACACTTGACACATGAATACATACACTTGACACATGAATACATGCACACACTTGACACATGAATACATGCACACACTTGACACATGAATACATGCACACACTTGACACATGAATACATGCACACACTTGACACATGAATACACACACTTGACACATGAATACATGCACACACTTGACACATGAATACATGCACACACTTGACACATGAATACATGCACACACTTGACACATGAATACATGCACATATGAATACATGCACACACTTGACACATGAATACATGCACACACTTGACACATGAATACATGCACACACTTGACACATGAATACATACACACACTTGACACATGAATACATACACACACTTGACACATGAATACATGCACACACTTGACACATGAATACATGCACACACTTGACACATGAATACATGCACACGCTTGACACATGAATACATCCACACACTTGACACATGAATACATGCACATATGAATACATGCACACACTTGACACATGAATACATGCATGCACTTGTCACATGAATACATGCACACACTTGTCACATGAATACATGCATGCACTTGTCACATGAATACATGCACATATGAATACATGCACACACTTGACACATGAATACATGCATGCACTTGTCACATGAATACATGCACATATGAATACATGCACACACTTGACACATGAATACATGCATGCACTTGTCACATGAATACATGCACATATGAATACATGCACACACTTGACACATGAATACATGCATGCACTTGTCACATGAATACATGCATGCACTTGACACATGAATACATGCACACACTTGACACATGAATACATGCACATACACATGAATACATGCATGCACTTGTCACATGAATACATGCACACACTTGACACATGAATACATGCATGCACTTGTCACATGAATACATGCATGCACTTGTCACATGAATACATGCACACACTTGACACATGAATACATGCATGCACTTGTCACATGAATACATGCATGCACTTGTCACATGAATACATGCACACACTTGACACATGAATACATGCACATACACATGAATACATATGCACACTTGACACATGAATACATGCATACACACATGACACATGAATACATGCACATACACATGAATACATATGCACACTTGACACATGAATACATGCATACACACATGACACATGAATACATGCACACACTTGACACATGAATACATGCACACACATGACACATGAATACATGCATGTACACATGACACATGAATACATGCACACACTTGACAAATGAATACATGTGCACACACTTGACAGATGAATACATGCAAACATGACACATGAATACATGCAGACATGACACATGAACACATGCAAGCATGACATGTGGATGCACAGTGCCACATGATATGTATCTTTGCACTCTTATGATCACATTTTTACTGTGACATATTGAAAACTTTTTTTGTATGTTTCTGTAACAGGACTATACCAGAGTCACATGTACCAGACAAAAATCACATGTACCAAACCAGAGACACATGTACCAGACTAGTCACATGGACCAGACCAGAATCACATGTACCAAACCAGAGTCACATGTACCAGACCTGAGTCGCATGTACCAAGCCAGAGTCACATGTACCAGACTAGTCACGTGTACCAAACCAGAGTCACATGTACCAGACCTGAGTCGCATGTACCAGACCTGAGTCACATGTACCAGACCCAAGTCGCATGTACCAGACCCGAGTCACATGTACTAGACCCAAGTCGTGTGTACCATACCCTAGTCGCACATACCAGACCCGAGTCACATGTACCACACCCGATTCACATGTACCAGACCCAATTCGCTTGTACCAGACCCGAGCCGCTTCTACCACACCCGAGTTGCTTGTGCCAGACCCGAGTCGCATATACCAGACCTGTGTTATAGCTTGTATCTTGTGTGTTATAGCTACCATTTGCATCTTTATAGCTTCTTGGTTGTGTAGAATCCATGCATATTACATCGTGTATCACTGCTTCTCATCTTCCCATCTCTGATTATTCATATACTTGTGTGTTCTTGCCAGGGTGTCCACTGTCGTGCTGCACTTGTGCCTCCCATGACACTGTGTCAGGAGCTAAGTCACACCTGAAATAAACATTTGTTTGATAACCTGCAGTGGTTGATCATGGCCAACATGTAGGAAGTGTTGTTTTTTCCTTATGAATGTGCTGATGCCCCTTCATTATTTTCAGATCCTTACTCATCCAGTGTTTGAAACTATACTCATTTTGTTATAGTTTCAGAGGTGAAGCCACGCCTCATGCTATTATTTCACAGCTCTATATTTTCCTCCATACTAACCTCATCAGTCATTTGCAGATGCTGCTACATCCAGCCTCATTTCAAACTGCCGTCCAGGGCCTGTTCATGGCTCAGCGTCAGGCTGTAGCTTCGGAAACACCTGGCTGTGGTCAGCACCTGTGTTTCATTGGGTCGGGGCGGGAACAGGAAGACCAGTACGTCCACATGGTAGTGGCATCCTTCCTGCAGCGCAACACACAGTATGTCAGTCTGGCCAAGGCTGGATATCATGGTGAGTCATAACACATTACCTTCATGGAGGCAGTACCCTCCTGTCATTAACCCTTTGACTGTCGCGGCCGTATATATACGTCTTACGAGGTACCGTGTTTGACGTATATATACTCATAAATTCTAGCGGCTTCAAATCAAGCAGGAGAAAGCTGGTAGGCCCACATGCGAGAGAATGGGTCTGTGTGGTCAGTGTGCACCATATAAAAAAAATCCTGGAGCACGCAGTGCATAATGAGAAAAAAAAAACTCCGACCGTTTTTTTTAATTAAAATGCCGACTTTGTGGTCTATTTTCGTATATTATTTATGGTTGTATTCTCGTTTTCTTGGTCTCATTTGATAGAATGGAAAACATATTATAGAAATAGAGATGATTTTGATTGATTTTACTATAAAAAGAACCTAGAAATGGAGCTCAAAATATGGGAAATGTTTGATTTTTGCCAATGTTCAAAAGTAAACAAATGATGCCATTGTCCAATAAATGTCCAACTAGCCATTCTAATATGCAGTCATGAATGGGTTGATGTTATTTATACATTTATTACAGTATTGCAGTAGTCTGCATAATAGTAAGTCTTATATTTTTTTGTTTGAATAAAAATTCAAAATAGAAAGCAAGAGTAATATCAGAGGGGCCTGGAGACATGACTGATGAGTAAAGAAAATGTTATTTTAGAGCCAGGAATGTCTGCATTGTTCATTCTGGACCTTATTTTGAAATTGTCATATTTTTTAGTTTTTGTGAAATTGGCCAAATTGCAAATTTCTGACCACATTATTAGGTAGTTGAAATCGGTAAATGGGCAGTTTCTTGTACTCATTCGATAGAAAAAATGGAGTTCGGAAGAAATAGCTATGAGTTTGGGCAACTGGAACAATAGAATTAGCCGAAAATAGGGCTCAAAGTGGGCGAAATTGCCGATTTGTAAACAGCGCCGAGGTCGCTAACTTTGCGAGAGCATAATTCCGTCAGTTTTCCATCAAATTTCGTTTTTTTTGGTGTCATTACAATCGGGAAAAGATTTTCTATCATTTCATAAGAATTTTTTTTTTTTTTTTAAATTTTACGACACCAGGAGACACCTCAGGATTGGGGGTTGCGACAGTCAAAGGGTTAATATCAAACAGGAGCCTGTTAATTATTTTGCACTCTTGTAATAGGTTGGTAGACAGCAGCTAACTGGAGGAGCTACCTGCTCCTCCAGTTATCTGTGTACTTAACACACAGACAGTCTTCCACATAAGTAGGTTGATCCAGTATTATGTACATAAGAAGTAATTCTAAGCCTGTTGCACCTGGCCATAACCGAAATCAGCAATATAGCCAGCAACCAGGTAAATACAGAGAGGGCGCTTTTCTTTTCCCATACATTCCTTCACCCCTATGTACAATATTAACATAGTAAAGTAAGCAGTATAACGATAAGACAGAGCAAAGACCTGGTCATAGTGGGAGTGGACTGGACTGTACAGGCAGACAGGCAGGTGTGACATCACCTTGTCTGAGGAGCTAGCTCTCACCCTATTGGTGGATTGAACTGCACAGTTAATACAGCTGTGGGGCCTCAGAACTGCTATGCACTGAAATACCAGTTTGCTGGTCAGGAGAGCATGCCCTTGGGTTTGTGATGAGCATCGAATGTATAGAATGTACTCGGAATACCCCACACTCTCACCCCAAGAGCACTATAATGGCTGGGGAAAACATCACTTAAATGGGTAGTGTGTCACCATGGCACTAAAATCTAGGTACAGTGAACCCCCAGATTAAGTCGTCATCGGAATAAGTAATATTCGGAATAAGTAAAGTGTGGGGGAAGTTCGTGAGGCAGTAGGTAAAATGAAAGGGGGTAAGGCAGCCGGGATTGATGGGATAAAGATAGAAATGTTAAAAGCAGGTGGGGATATAGTTTTGGAGTGGTTGGTGCAATTATTTAATAAATGTATGGAAGAGGGTAAGGTACCTAGGGATTGGCAGAGAGCATGCATAGTTCCTTTGTATAAAGGCAAAGGGGATAAAAGAGAGTGCAAAAATTATAGGGGGATAAGTCTGTTGAGTATACCTGGCAAAGTGTATGGTAGAGTTATTATTAAAAGAATTAAGAGTAAGACGGAGAATAGGATAGCAGATGAACAAGGAGGCTTTAGGAAAGGTAGGGGGTGTGGACCAGGTGTTTACAGTGAAACATATAAGTGAACAGTATTTAGATAAGGCTAAAGAGGTCTTTGTGGCATTTATGGATTTGGAAAAGGCGTATGACAGGGTGGATAGGGGGGCAATGTGGCAGATGTTGCAGGTGTATGGTGTAGGAGGTAGGTTACTGAAAGCAGTGAAGAGTTTTTACGAGGATAGTGAGGCTCAAGTTAGAATATGTAGGAAAGAGGGAAATTATTTCCCAGTAAAAGTAGGCCTTAGACAAGGATGTGTGATGTCACCGTGGTTGTTTAATATATTTATAGATGGGGTTGTAAGAGAAGTAAATGCGAGGGTCTTGGCAAGAGGCGTGGAGTTAAAAGATAAAGAATCACACATAAAGTGGGAGTTGTCACAGTTGCTCTTTGCTGATGACACTGTGCTCTTGGGAGATTCTGAAGAGAAGTTGCAGAGATTGGTGGATGAATTTGGTAGGGTGTGCAAAAGAAGAAAATTGAAAGTGAATACAGGAAAGAGTAAGGTTATGAGGATAAAAAGATTAGGTGATGAAAGATTGGATATCAGATTGGAGGGAGAGAGTATGGAGGAGGTGAATGTATTCAGATATTTGGGAGTGGACGTGTCAGCGGATGGGTCTATGAAAGATGAGGTGAATCATAGAATTGATGAGGGGAAAAGGGTGAGTGGTGCACTTAGGAGTCTGTGGAGACAAAGAACTTTGTCCTTGGAGGCAAAGAGGGGACTGTATGAGAGTATAGTTTTACCAACGCTCTTATATGGGTGTGAAGCATGGGTGATGAATGTTGCAGCGAGGAGAAGGCTGGAGGCAGTGGAGATGTCATGTCTGAGAGCAATGTGTGGTGTGAATATAATGCAGAGAATTCGTAGTTTGGAAGTTAGGAGGAGGTGCGGGATTACCAAAACTGTTGTCCAGAGGGCTGAGGAAGGGTTGTTGAGGTGGTTCAGACATGTGGAGAGAATGGAGCGAAACAGAATAACTTCAAGAGTGTATCAGTCTGTAGTGGAAGGAAGGCGGGGTAGGGGTCGGCCTAGGAAAGGTTGGAGGGAGGGGGTAAAGGAGGTTTTGTGTGCGAGGGGCTTGGACTTCCAGCAGGCATGCGTGTTTGATAGGAGTGAATGGAGACAAATGGTTTTTAATACTTGACGTGCTGTTGGAGTGTGAGCAAAGTAACATTTATGAAGGGGTTCAGGGAAAGTGGCAGGCCGGACTTGAGTCCTGGAGATGGGAAGTACAGTGCCTGCACTCTGAAGGAGGGGTGTTAATGTTGCAGTTTAAAAACTGTAGTGTAAAGCACCCTTCTGGCAAGACAGTGATGGAGTGAATGATGGTGAAAGTTTTTTTTTTAGGGCCACCCTGCCTTGGTGGGAATCGGCCAGTGTGATAAAAAAAAAAATAAGTAAATTTTTTTCGCCAAAATATTGGCTCGGTGAACGTCACTGAACTCGGTATAAGTCATTCGTCCAGAACGTGTCCGTGCGGCCTGAGTGGCCTCAACACTCCATATAGAGTGTGCCATGGTTTACCAGCCAGTGAGGACGATCCCACGCGTTCATACGATACATTTTGTATTATTCCATTCTTTTTAGTGCTTGTAACTCCTAAATAAGCCAGTACAGTGTAAATGGCCCTCTCTGTGGAAAGAGGCAAATGTAGTCCCTGTTCACAAAAAGAAGAGCAAAGCAGAAATCAGCAACTACAGACCAGTGTCACTCCTGTCAATCACTGGTAAGATCCTTGAGACAATAATCTCAAGACAAATGACAGTTTTTTGACACTCACTACTTTATGATCGTCAATATGGCTTCAGGAAAGGTTACTCTGCCGCTGATCTGTTGTTAAACCTCTCCACTAAGTGGCACCAGTCACTGGATGAATCCAAAGTCAGCTGTGTGGTAGCACTGGACATTGCTGGCGCTTTCGACCGGGTGTGGCACCAGGGCCTCTTAGCAAAACTTCAAGCACTGGGAATTGCAGGCTCTACGCTATGTCTCCTCAGTGATTACCTTCATGGTAGATCTCTAAGTGTAGTTCTCAATGGAACGGAATCAGCAAGACATCCTATTGGGGCAAGTGTTCCACAAGGAAGCGTGCTGGGACCATTGTTATGGAATGTCTACTTCAACGACCTTCTTCATCTCATCCCAGAATCACATGCATATGCAGACGACTGCACACTGACATTCACTTATCCAAGAGAAGAAATGCCAGCTGCTCTAAGCTACATCAATCACCAGCTGAGAGCTATATCAGCTTGGGGAAATAGATGGCAAGTAACATTTGCACCTGAGAAAACGCAAATGATGATCGTCTCTAGGCACCATGATGGTAATGCTGGTGTAAGGATGAATGGGAGGGTGTTGGCACCTGGAGAAGAAGTTGATATCCTTGGGGTGAAATTTGACTCCAAACTAACCATGAAGAACCATGTTGTAAATCTTGCAAACAAGGCAGCCAGGAAGCTTACAGCACTTCGCTGTATCTCGCATCTACTTGACAGTAGGGGTTGCAAGATTCTGTACGAGGCACAAGTACGCTCGTACCTTGAGTATGCTCCACTTTCTTGGTTTGCCTGCCCCCCCTCTCATCTGCGACTGCTTGACAGAGTAGAGAACAGAGCAAGATGTCTCATCTCTCGCCTGGACCCATCCTGGATAGATCTGTCATTTCAGCAGAGCCTTCAACATAGGAGGAATGTGGGTGGCCTTACTGTTATGTACAAGGCCAATATTGTCAAAGTACCACACTTGGATCCACTTCGAGGACAGCGTGAAACAAGCTTTTATGCCACAAGACGGGCAGAAAGCAGCAACTTCACTCTGGCTGTACCCTTCTCCAGAACTTCACTCCATCTGAGATCCTATATACCCAGGATGACTCGAGTATGGAACACATTCATACAGCATAATGATGTCAACGAGATAGTCAGTTGATCAAATGAAAATGCTGGCCCACAGATGGCTCGAACTTCATCCTGTTCCCTACTTGTATGTCTCATAACAATAAAAATGCTTTCAAATGAGCTGATGTAGGTAACAGCTCTTAGCTTGCCAATAAAGTTAGGAATCCTTAACCTGTAAATAGCTTGTCAATAAAGCTAGGGATCCTTAACCTTGTCAAACCCTTTGTAAAAAAAAAAAAAAGAAAAAAAAAAAGCTTCTAGTACCAGCCAACCCTTTGCTAAAGGGCTAAGAGAGAGGGGAGAATGTGCCTTTTTCAGTGATTCTTCAATATGTACGATACTAAAGCAGCAGGAGTCAATAAAGGCTATAGCGCCAGCCAACGATAAAGTGTAGCACTAACAGTGTAGCAGGTAAGTTAAGCGATTAATTGACAGAAAAAGGACAGCATGAAACTGACTCCTCTATTGTTGTTGGAGGTATATAGGGCTACTAACACTGCCGCCTCTGCTGCCGCCATCACCACCACTATGTAAGGCTTATCTTTCAATGGCCCTTATACACCCAACAACAAACAATACACCACCACTCGTGACATTCTTAATGCCATATTTTATTCATTCTAGAGTATATATCATGTTTGTATGTTATTAATATTGTTTATTAAATCATATTAAATAAATTGTGCTAGATAAATAAGCTGTAGAGTTGATATTAGTGTCATATTGAAGGACTATCTTGTCCTGTCACCCAACACAATTCCTAACATACGCCAGAAATAGACCTCTCTGGAACACTTGTTTGAGTGACAGGGGTCCAGTGACTCTCAAGCTGGTCCTAGTGGCATTAAAAAACAAAGAAGGGAAGGAACCTAGGATAAAGACTTGGTACCTGAAGTCTTTATGGAAGGGGATTCCCCTTCCAAACAATTGTAAACTTCTCCATCCTCTCCCCTCCTGTCTTCCGTACATCACCATGTCTTCAATAAAGGTAAGTTATTATTGTTTTATTCTTCATGTATCATTGTTTTCTGTGTAGGTAAATGTATATTTCACGTAGAAAATATTTTTTTTAATACTTTTGGGTGTCTGAAATGGATTAATTGGATTTCCCTTATTTCTTATGGGGAAAATTAATTTGGAGTAAGTCAAATTCGGGATAAGTCACTCTCTCTGGAACGGATTAATTACGTAATCTGGGGGTCCACTGTAATGGGACTGCCAATCCTCTCGTAACATTCAACCCAGCTGGCATTGCTTGACAAAAGTTTAAAATTTAGAGAATGTCTTTCAAGCCAAACACTTGCCACACTGTGGAACAGTAAACATAAGGGCTGGCAAAGGCTCAAGACACTTACAGACAGTAGCAATGTGCTCCCTCTCCAAAAAAAAAAAAAAAAAAAAAAAAAACTTATATAGTGCTAAATTATATGCATATAAATCTTGCAATAAGGACAAGAAAAAAAGGAAAAGCTAAAGCATTTACAGATATACAAGACTAACTAACAAGCCATGGAAAGTGAGTCTACCATCAAGTTGTTTTTTTCCAGAGATATGCTTGATAGACATGTTATAAGGTTATAGTCTTAAGGCCCAGTGCTCTTGTTCCACATAGAGCTCTGATAGGTCAGTGGATTGTGGTCACTGTACACCTGAACCACATGCAGAGAGGATGACACTTACAAGTCAAAGTGCTCTAGTGCAAGGATCAGAGCTAGAGTCCTCTCTCTAGTGTGGAGTAGGCCCGTTGTTTATGTTTTAGCTTGGTTGAAAAGCAGGTAACCAAATGGATGACTGTCTCACCAGAGTCTTGAAGCACAATTGCATCAACTTCCACCTCACAGGCATGCACCTCACAGGCTTTGAATAGTTAGGAGACAGCAATATGGGAGCTGCACACAGCAATTTTTTGATCTTGGAAAAAAGCTCCTTGGCAATTTTTTTTTTTCTAGGGCTGGTAAGGGAGGTTAAGGGAGCCACAATATCAGAGAAACTTTTATAAAATCCTGTCATATTGAGGAACCTTGGAAAGGATTTTCTTTATCAGGAGAACTGGATAATTCTGAATGGCCAAAACATTAATGAATTTGGGTGCCACCTTACCTTTCCCGACTTATGACCTAAAAATGTTATTGTAGATTGAGCAAAGGATGTCTTGCTGAGGTTTACTGTTAATTTATATTTTCTAAACCTCTTGAAAAGAACTTTAACCCGTAAATGGTCCAAACGTATATATGCGTTCTTACCGCTAGTGCCCCAAACATATATAATCGTTTTATTTTTCCTTCCTTCAGATATGGCATGATTGGCCTGAGATGCCTTGTCAGCATAGAATGGGTCTTAGCATTCAGTGTGCACTGTATTAAAAAAAATATGGGACCACTTAGTACCTTGTGGGAGCACCAGTTCAAATGAGCGCCAGCTAGAGCAAACATCACGGCAAACACCAGGGATTCACTGATTTCATGTAATATTAGCTCTCCCATTTTAAGAGGAAAGTGATGTTGACCCCGAGTTTAGTGGCTTTGAGGTGGATGTGGCCATAAGTGGTCAAGGAAATATCAAAAAACTTTGATAATAACCCCTGTGCAACATTTCTGCAGCACCCTTTCAGAATGTCTTATAACCTATGCCCTAAGTAAAGAGAAACAATTCCGGAATGTAATACTTGTTCAGCAGGCTGGCTGAATGGCTGACTGGCTGGCTGGCTGGCTGGCTGGCTGGCCGGCTGCTGGTGGCCTGGCTCCATTTGTTTGTCTGTGTCTGTCTAGCTCTGTCTATCTTTGTCTCTGTCTGTATCTGTCTCTATCTCATTCTATCTGTCTCTGACTATCTCTGTCTCACAGGTACACATAAATACAAGTATACATAGTGTAAATTACCTAAGATAACCCAAAAAAATCCAGACAAAGCGCTATACTCTGCTTGAAGATATGAGTGAACATGATGACGCAGTCTTGTGGCTCCCTCTGAGACAGAGCTAGACGGATAGACAGACAGACAGGGAGCTTGACAGACAGACAGACAGACACTTCACTGTCAGGGGTGGACTGAGGCTTGTTTTACATGTTTCAAGGCAACTTATTATTACGTCTTCTTCTTCTTCTTCTTCTTCTTCTTCTTCTTCTTCTTCTTCTTCTTCTTCTTCTTCTTCTTCTTCTTCTTCTTCTTCTTCTTCTTCTTCTTCTTCTTCTTCTTCTTCTTCTTCTTCTTCTTCTTCTTCTTCTTCTTCTTCTTCTTCTTCTTCTTCTTCTTCTTCTTCTTCTTCTTATTCTTCTTCTTCTTCTTCTTCTTCTTCTTCTTCTTCTTCTTCTTCTTCTTCTTCTTCTTCTTCTTCTTCTTCTTCTTCTTCTTCTTCTTCTTCTTCTTCTTCTTCTTCTTCTTCTTCTTCCACATATCCAATAAATACTTTCTATATATTCCAAGACAATAGTAAATGGCCAAGGCAGGTGTAAATGTCCACCTGTCAGTGTGCTTGTGACAATTTGAGTACAATATCAGTACCTAATACTAGTGTCAGAACAAAGATTGGTTATGAAATGACAAGAACTACTATAAATTGTAATTATCAGAACATAAAAATTCTTTCTTTCTTTCAACACACCGGCCGTATCCCACCGAGGCGGGGTGGCCCAAAAGGAAAAACGAAAGTTTCTCCTTTTACATTTAGTAATATATACAGGAGAAGAGGTTACTAGCCCCTTGCTCCCGGCATTTTAGTCGCCTCTTACAACACGCATGGCTTACGGAGGAAGAATTCTGTTCCACTTCCCCATGGAGATAAGAGGAAATAAACAAGAATAAGAACTAGAAAGAAAATAGAAGAAAACCCAGAGGGGTGTGTATATATGTGCTTGTACATGTATGTGTAGTGTGACCTAAGTGTAAGTAGAAGTAGCAAGACGTACCTGAAATCTTGCATGTTCATGAGACAGAAAAAAGGACACCAGCAATCCTACCATCATGTAAAACAATTACAGGCTTTCGTTTTACACTCACTTGGCAGGACGGTAGTACCTCCCTGGGCGGTTGCTGTCTACCAACCTACTACCTATAACATAAAAATTATACAAAATAATATGAAAAATAGAAAAAAATGTATGTCGGCAACACTTCTGCAAGCGACAGGACTCGATGTTGCTATCACATGAGCATCCAGTGCCAACTTCTCGGCCCCATTTCTCTTAAGTACTGACCCTAAGTTTTTTTTATCCTATAACACTTAGAAAAATGTGCTCTTTATTTCCATAAAAAAAAAAAAAAAATTTCAAAATATTTGGGGCACTGGGGTCGTGAACATATAAATACATTTGGACTTTTTATGGGTTAAGTCGGGAAGTATGTTCATCCCAGGTATCAGAAACCACAAATTATCCAGGTAAGTCTTGGTGTCTACTAGCAACTTTATAGCATGATGGGTCAATTTCTAGAATGTGGCCAGTCTGAATCTTTGTTTGATTTGTCACTTGAAGAATAAGATAAATGCTGCAAAGCAGATATGTTTCCTAATAAAGTGGCTACATATCCCTCTAAAGTGGTTACATTTTTCTTTTAGTGCCCTCTCAAAGGAGGTTCCTTGATGCTGGTGAAGGGCTCTTGATCCAGACAATCTCAGCTGCTTTCCCTTTTCTTCCATTGAATCTGATTGCCTCCCATTATCTGGGCACTATATTGACCCAATGACTTAGCAATTTTTTATGAATATAATACTGGTGCTAAAAATAATAATGTCAATTTTTCAGCCATTCATGATCTGCTAGTACACAACATTAATGAGAGTCTTGCTGATCATGACTCCAAGCAGTGCCTGGTGTGTGCTCCTGACACTCACTCACATTGTTCTGAACCTGCTGACCACGATGACTTCACAGCTGTACCCAAGCCACAACCCTCGTTCATGAACAGATTTTCTTCATTGTCTTCCGTCTTCAAAATGAGAGTAAGCCATTTATTCACTGTCTTCTGTCTTGAACATGAAATTTTCTTCACTGTTTTCTTTATTCCAAATGAGTATAAATTTCATTCTTTGTCTTCTGAATGATAGTGAGACAGTTTATTGTTTTGTATACAAAATGGTGAGGCATTCTCTTCATTGTCTTCCTTTAAGAGTTTTAAAGGTTCTAATTCTCCACCTTGTCATCTTTCTGGCATTTGCTGCATTGGACTTATTGTGTTCTCTTTAAAATTAAGTCATTTGACATTATTCTTCATTCTTCTTGTCATTCTATGAGATAGCTCTCTGGTGTTTCAGAATCAGTACTCATTGTTAAGCTTTCATTGTTTCATAAGCAAGCAGATGGAATTTGGCACAGGTGAATATTATATTATTTCTATTGCCCATCAGAAGATTTGTTGATATTTACCGTATATTACCAGCCATAAGCCACATGGGTATACTTTATCTGAATCAGAGTTTTGTTTAACCCCAGCCACAGGATGCAGGGGTTATATTTTGAGGCCTCAGAGATGGGAGTAAATCTATAACTATTGCCAAAATTTGGATAGCTTTAAAAATAATTTGGACAAGTACATGATTGGAAGTGGTTGGGTATAAGTTGGACCTGCCTAGCATGAGCCAATTATAGGTTTATGAGAAATAGAATGGTGATACCAACAGGGTGTAGTTTATGGCACCTGTACATAAGAATGGAGGAGCACTGCTGTAACCTACTGGCCTATGCTAAGCAGGTTCTCAAATCCAACCACTTTTATATACAGTGGACCCTCAACCAGCGATATTAATCCGTTCCTGAGAGCTCATCGTTAGTCAAAATTATCGTTAGTCAAGTTAATTTTCCCCATAAGAAATAATGGAAATCAAATTAATCCGTGCAAGACACCCAAAAGTATTGAAAAAAAAAAAAATTTTACCACATGAAATATTAATTTTAATACACACAAACTGAAGATTACATGCACAGTTACATGACACTTACCTTTATTGAAGATCTGGTGATGATTGATGGGATGGGAGGAGGGGAGAGGTGTTAGTGTTTAGAAGGGGAATCCCCTTCCATTAGCACTTGAGGTAGCAAGTCTTTTTCTGGGGTTACTTTCCTTGTTCTTTTAGTGCCACTAGGACCAGCTTCAGAGTCACTGGACTTCTGTCGCACAACATATCTGTCCATAGATACCTGTACCTCTCGTTCCTTTATGACTTTTCTAAAGTGGTTCACAACATTGTCAGTGTACAGGTTGCCAACACGGCTTGCAGTAGCTGTGTCAGGGTGGTTGCCAACACGGCTTGCAGTAGCTGTGTCAGGGTGATTTTCATCAAAAAAGGTTTGCAATTCTAGCCACTTTGCACACATTTCCTTTATCTTAGAAGTAGGCAACTTCTTCAATTTCTCTCTCCCCTCCTCCGAAGCAGTTTCCTCAGGTCTGCCCTCTTGCTGTTCAAGATGATCTAGCAGCTCATCAGTGGTTAGTTCTTCACTGTCCTCCACCACCAACTCGTCCACATCCTCCCCACTAACCTCCAACCCCAAGGACTTCCCCAATGCCACAATGGATTCCTCAAATGGCATAGGATTCTCAGGGTTAGCCTCAAACCCTTCAAAATCCCTTTTGTCTTCACATTCTGGCCACAGTTTTTTCCAAGAAGAGTTCAATGTCCTCTTAGTCACTTCCTCCCAAGCCTTACCTATAATGTTTACACAATTGAGGATGGTAAAATGATCTTTCCAAAACTCTCTTAGAGTCAGTTGAGTTTCTGAGGTCACTACAAAGCACCTTTCAAACATAGCTTTTGTGTACAGTTTCTTGAAGTTGGAAATAACCTGCTGGTCCATGGGCTGCAGGAGAGGAGTGGTATTAGGAGGCAGAAACTTCACCTTAATGAAGCTTATGTCCCTAGAAAGTCGCTCTGCCAAGTCTGAAGGATGACCATGAGCATTGTCTATACCAGGAGGCACTTAAGGTCTAATTTCTTTTCAATTAGGTAATTTTTCACATTGGGGGCAAATGCATGGTGTAAACAGTCATAGAAAAAGTCCCTAGTGACCCATGCCTTACTGTTTGCCCTCCACAGCAGACACAAATTAGCCTTGAGGACATTGTTTTTCCTGAACACTCTGGGAGCTTCAGAGTGATACACCAATAAAGGCTTCACTTTGCAATCACCACTAGCATTGGCACACATCAACAGAGTAAGCCTGTCTTTCATAGGCTTATGTCCTGGGAGTGCCTTTACCTCCTGAGTAATGTACGTCCTGCTTGGCATTTTCTTCTAAAACAGGCCTGTTTCGTCACAATTAAACACTTGTTCAGGTTTCAGTCCTTCACTGTCTATGTACTCCTTGAATTCCTGCACATATTTTTCAGCCGCTTTGTGGTCCGAACTGGCAGCCTCACCTTGCCTTATCACACTATGAATGCCACTACGCTTCTTAAATCTCTCAAACCAACCTTTGCTGGCCTTAAATTCACTCACATCACTAGTTGCTGGCATTTTTTTAATTAAATCGTCATGCAACTTCCTAGCCTTTTCACATATGATCGCTTGAGAGATGCTGTCTCCTGCTATCTGTTTCTCGTTTATCCACACCAATAACAGTCTTTCAACATCTTCTATCACTTGCAATCTCAGTTTCGAAAACATAGTTGCACCTTTGGCAAGAACAGCTTCCTTGATTGCCGTTTTCTTGCCCACAATAGTAGCGATGGTTGATTGGGGTTTATTATACAACCTGACCGGCTCAGAGACACGCACTCCACTTTCATACTTAGCAATGATCTCTTTCTTCATCTCCATAGTAATTCTCACCCTTTTTGCTGTAGGGTTGGCACTAGAAGCTTTCTTGGGGCCCATGGTGACTTATTTTGCAGGTGCAATCACTACAAAGGCTGTGATAATATGAAATGTTCCAGTTGTTGTATGTTTGGAAGCGACCGCGGTGGCTGGCTGGCTTGTAAACACTGGCACCCAAGGGACAAGTGAGGCGCGCTCAGGCCAAAGTGGACGCGTATGGTACGGAACGAATAGCGCTGGTCGGGTTTTTAAGCGCTAGTTGAGGCAAAATTTTTGCGTTAAAATGTATCGCTAGTCTGATTTATCGTTAATCGATGCCATCGCTGGTCGCGGGTCCACTGTATATATTTTTTTAACACACCAGCCGTATCCCACCGAGGCAGGGTGACCTTAAAATAAAAACAAAAGTTTTATTACAATTCTTGTTGGTGGTGGAGAATGAATACTCTTCGGAGGAGATGTGTTACTTTATTGTTTTGGTCGTATGTACATGTCTTACGAGCCACCATGTTTGATGTACGTATATACTGTATACTCATAAATTCTAGCGGCTTCAAATCAAGGAGGAGAAAGTTGGTAGGCCCACATGTGAGAGAATGGGTCTGTGTGGTCATCTGCACACAGTGCATAATGAGAAAAAAAATGACCGTTTTTTTTTTAATTGAAATGCCGACTTCGTGGTTTATTTTCATGTAGTATTTATGGTTGTATTCTCATTTTCTTGGTCGCGTTTGATAGAATGGAGAACATATTATAGAAGTAGAGGTGATTTTGATTGGTTTTACAATGAAAAGAACCTTGAATTGGAGCTCAAAGTAGGGGAAATGTTTGATTTTTGCCCATGTTCATAAGTAAACAAATGATGTCATATTCCAATAAATATCCAAGTAGCCATTCTAATATGCAGTCATGAATGGGTTGACATTATTTATACAATTATTACAATATTGCAGTAGTCTGCATAACAGTAAATCTTCTATTTTTTGTTTGTATAAAAATTCAAAATAGAAAGCAAGAGTAATATCAGAGGGGCCTGGAGATGTGACTGATGAACAAAGAAAATGTTATTTTAGAGCCAGGAATGTCTGCATTGTTCATTCTGGACCCTATTTTGAAATTGTCATATTTTTAAATTTTCGTGAAATTGGCCAAATTGCAAATTTCTGACCACGTTATTGGGTAGTTGAAATCGGTAAATGGGCAGTTTTTTGTACTCAATCGATAGAAAAAATGGAGTTCTAAAGAAATAGCTATGAGTTTGGTCAACTGGAAAAATGGAATTAGCTGAAAATAGGGCTGAAAGTGGGCGAAATCGCCGATTCGTAAATATCGCTGTGGTCCCTAACTTCACAAAAGCATAATTCCATCAGTTTTCCATCAAATTTATTTTTTTTGGTGTCATTACAACCGGGAAAAGCTTCTCTGTCATTTCATAATTTTTTTTGGGGGGGGGGAGGGGGGGGATTTTGTGACACCAGGAGACACCTCAGGATTTGGGGTTGCGACAGTCAAGGGGTTAACCCTTTGACTGTTTCGGTCGTATATATACGTCTTACAAGCCAATGTGTTTGACGTATATAGTATACTCAAAAATTCTAGCGGCTTCAAATCAAGCAGGATAAAGCTGGTAGTCCCACATGTGAGAGAATGGGTCTGTGTGGTCAGTGTGCACCACATAAAAAATCGTGCAGCACGCAGTGCATAATGAGAAAAAAAAACTCCGACTTCGTTTTTGGATTAAAACCCTGATTTTGAGCTGTATTTTCGTATAGTTTTTATGGTTATATTCTCTCTTTTGTAGTCACGTTTGATAGAATGGAAAACATATAGAAATAGAGGTGATTTTGATTTGTTTTATTATTAAAAGGACCTTGAAATTGAGCTCAAAGTAGGGGAAATGTTTGATTTTTGCCGACATTCAAGAGTAAACAAATGATGTCATTGCCTAATAAATGTCCAACTAGCAATTCTGATATGCAGTCATGATGGGTTGACATTATACAGTTATTACAATATTGCAGTAGTCTGTATAACAGTAAATCTTCTATTTTTTATTTGAATAAAAATTCCAAATAGAAAGCAGAGGGGCCTGGAGATGTGACTGATGAACAAATAAAATGTTATTTTAGAGTCAGGAATGTCTGCAGTGTTCATTCTGGACCCCATTTTGAAATTGGCATATTTTTTAATTTGTGTGAAATTGGCCAAATTGCCAATTTCTGACCACTTTATTGGGTAGTTGAAATTGGTAAATGGGCAGTTTCTTGTACTCAATAGATAGAAGAAATGGAGTTCTAAAGAAATAGTTATGAGTTTGGCCATCTGGAACAATGGAATTAGTTGAAAATAGAGCTCAGAATGGGCGAAATCGCTGATTCGTAAATATATAGCCGAGTTGCTAACTTTGCGAGAGCGTAATTCCGTCAGTTTTCCATCAAATTTCATACTTTTGGTGTCATTACCATCGGAAAAAGAGGGGAATACATGAGAGTATAGTTATACAGTGGAACCCCGAATATCGGCTGTAATCCATTCCAGAAGGTCAGCCTAAATTTGAAATGGCCTAAATTCGAAACAGTATTTCTCATAAGAATTAATGTAAATACAATTATCCGTTCCAGACACCCAAAAATAATAAAAAATTACATTTTGTAAAGTTTAACTATAGTTTTACATACACAAAACAATGATAAATGTAAATAAATATATAAACATTACATGCACTCTTGCTGGCATATGGAAGAAGGTGAGGAGGGGAGAGGGAGTTGGGGTTATTGTTTGGAAGGGGAATCCCCCTCCATAATGACTTCAGGTAACAAGTCCCTCTCTGGGGTTACTTCCCTTCTTTGTCTTTTAATGGCACTAGGGCCAGCTTGAGAGTCACTGGAGCACTATCACACAAAATGTCTGTCCAGAGGGCTCTGTTTCTGGCACCTCTTTAAGATTTGTCTGAAGTGGGCCAAGCTTTTGTCACTGAACATGTTGCAGATATGGCTTGTGTCAGCTTTCTTTGGGCCCATAGTGGCTTATTTCAATCACACTTAATAAACAAGCACAAAAACCAATGAATTTTATGGAAATGTTTGGATGAATGCATGGAGTATATGCTCATTCACCAAGAAACACAGGGAGACTGACTCACCTACACGCAGCATCCCAGCGGGAGGTAGGCTGACGCATATAATACGGATGATTTACGAGGCACTGGCTGAAATACAGAGCAAAATTCCTGCCCAAAAACCAGCCTAAATACAAATCGGCTGATATTCAGGGTTCCACTGTACCAACGCTTTTATATGGGTGTGAAGCATGGGTGGCGAATGTTGCAACAAGGAGAAGCCTGGAGGTGATGGAGATGTTGTTTCTGAGAGCAATGTGTGGTGTAAATATAATGCAGAGAATTCATAGTTTGGAAATCATGAGGAGATGCGGGATTACCAAAACTATTATCCAGAGGGCTTAGGAGGGGCTGTTGAGTCGATTCGGACATGTAGAGAGGATGGAACATAATAGAATGACTTTGAGAGTGTATAAATCTGTAGTAGAGGGAAGGTGGGGTAGGGATTGGCCTAGGAAAGGTTGGAGGGAGGGTGTAAAGGAGGTTTCGTGTATGAGGGGCTTGGACTTCCACAGGGGCGTCATAAGGGGGGGGGGGCTGCCCCAGGTGACACCATTTAGGGGGTGACACCATAGAGCCTCTGAAGAAGGTGACACTAATGCCCAAAACAGTGCTGCACCAACATAGAAGAATCCTTCGTTTCTATATAGCCTATATATTAACAAAGTACAAATAAGCCTATATAGGGAAAATCATTGATTTTGATGATGTGATAGATGATTTTGTGTAATTGAAGGCAAGGAAATGTAAGATCAGATTCACTGAGATGTTACCTGTACTCAAGGTCAAATCGGAACTAGTGTTTCTCTGATATTGCAATGTTTTTCTTTATTTTTCAATTTTTTTTTGTTTTTTTTTTTTTGTTTTTTTGTTTTTGCATTGTTGAAGATGAATAAATGTAGGATCTGTTGCCTGTACTCAAAGTGGTATTTGAGTTTATGTTTCCTCAGTATTACTACGATTATTTATTTTAATATTAATAAAATTGAGAAGTATTCTCCTGTTTAGTTTATGGCCCTTAAACATTCTCCTGTTTAGTTTATGGCCCTTAAACATTCTCATTGCTAAACATTTGTCACTGGTCATGCAGTAGTGACATAACTCGAGTTTAAACCCCCCTTCCCCCGCCCTTGAATTTCATGGAGGTGACACCAAAGATGCTGCCCCGGGTGACACCAACTCTAGTGACACCTGTGGACTTCCAGCAAGCATGTGTGAGTGTGTTAGATAGGAGCGAATGGAGAAAAATGGTTCTTAGGACTTGACGTGCTGTTAGAGTGTGAGCAACATAAAATTTATGAAGGGATTCAGGGAAACTGGCAGGCTGGACTTGAGTCCAGTTTTGCTACATATAAAATGTTTCCTCTAGCTACTGATGTGTTTTTTTTATTATATTTATCTGTGTGTAGATTCTTAATCGTTTTCCATCCATGGCATCTTCTTTTCCAAAACATTTAGTGCTGCTCTGGGCTCACCTGTTCCCCTGTTCTCATTAACTAGTATATGGGATATTTCAGTAATGTACTACTTCCTTCTGTTGGGGTACATCCTTCTCTCTGGCTTTGTTATGTAGATGATGTCTTTGCTTCTTGGCTACATGAATCTAGTCTCTTCCAACCTTTTCTTTTTACCCTTAATAATCTAACTCAGTATTTCTTTTCCTTGATGTTAATGTTCACTGCTCTGTGACAGAATTCTGTTTTTCTATATACTTCAGTCTGTTGAGATGAAGGAAAAGTTGGTAGAGTACATCACCAACCCTAATGGTGAGGGCTTAACCATCGACCGTCATGTTAGTGCACAAGATCGTGGAAAGCTCTACCGTAACCAGGGTGATGTCTTCAGCATTGAAGATGACGATGGTGAAAGTGAGTAGATATAGTCTCAGGTTCATGAGTAATATGTAGAGAGCTTGACATCTGAGAGTCACATTAGTGCACAAGATGATGGCTAGCTCTACCATAACCAGGGTGACATTATTAGCTTTGAATGTGATGAAAGTGACAATGAGTAGTTATTGTCTCATGTTCATACATATTGTAATGATCTTAACCACTTACTGTCATGTTAGTGTATAAGATCACAGCAAGCTCTGCTGTAAACAGATACTACATCACCTATGGGAGAGCAAACCTCTTTTAAGATCATTTTGTTCGATAGTGATCGTTTAAAGTCCTAGAAGCACTTATTAGCTTCCCATGTATACATTTCATCTAATGAAGTTGTGATATCACTGTCAGGTTTGTGAGTCAGGTGTGGGTAAAGCTGTCACCTGGTGAAGTGAAGTGGATGGTGTGAGATGTGTCACTGTCAGGTTTCTGAGTCAGGTGTGGGTAAAGATGTCACCTGGTGAAGTGAAGTAGGTAGTGTAGGATGTGTCACTATAACATTCTCATGTCAGGTTTGGGCTTGATTAAAAGGCTGGTAGATAGAGATGTCACATATAAGAGTCAGTACATGCACAATGACTTGTGCTTCATGTTTTGTGATAATGAAGCACCTAGATTCTTTCTTTGGGCTAGATTTTTGAATGACTACTACTTTAATTTAGAGAATTATTTTGTACGATATTTAATTGCAATGTTATGGTGTCAGATAACCGAGGGCTGGAGCGATTGGGGGTGTTGAAGATATCTCAGTGGCTGAAGAAACCTGATGTAGTCTCATCATTTTCATGTCACCAAGTTAAGGAAAATGGCTACATGTATAAGTGGTAAGTGTCTTACTGGAATATTATGCCAAGTGCCTGATCAGCCAGGTTGTGGGCCTGCAGGATACTAACAGCAAGAGTCTGGTTGACCAGGTGGTCAACAGGGAAGCCTATCTTAATGCCATGTTCTCAAGGTACATAAATTCTGTTAACTGGTTACACACGTGTCTCAGGTAACTGTACAACAGCTCTTGTAGCACCTGCAAATGTCCTCTCACATCGTGTCCAAACATCAGTTCAAAAGAACTGTATCAGTGGCTTATTGAACAGTCTTTTTCATAGCAAAGAGCACCATTGGTATGGACTCACTGAAGTCTGTAGGAAAATGCAGGTAGTAAGTTTACATAATTTGCCTTCAAGGTTTGATGGAACCTTTCAAGTGCTCCTTGTGGTTGGAAATGATAATCTAGAAGAAACCTTTTAACCCCTTGAGGGTCTGTCCCGCAGTTCTATGGCTTTGAAGCCAGGGTGAAGCCAGGGTACATGCTGTAGTACTACATCATTAGCTCAGTTCACTCAGATAAGATGTGAGTGGTAAATTTGGGTTTAGATATGAGAGAATGGACCTATGTGGTAAGTGTGTACCATATGATATACAGTGGACCCCCGGTTAACGAACTTTTTTCATTCCAGTAGTATGTTCAGGTGCCAGTACTGACCGAATTTTTTCCCATAAGGAATATTGTGAAGTAGATTAGTCCATTTCAGACCCCCAAACATACACGTACAAACGCACTTACATAAATACACTTACATAATTGGTCGCATTTGGAGGTGATCGTTAAGCGGGGGTCCACTGTAAATCCTGCAGCACACAGTGCATAATGAGAAAAAACTGCGACAGTGTTTCTGAATTAAAACAGTGACTTTGTGGTGTATTTTCTTATGTTTTTTATGATTGTATTCATGGTTTCTTGGTCTCATTTGATAGAATGAAAAATACATTACACAAAGAGAGATAATTTTGATTGATTTTAGTACTGAAAATAGTTTGAAATTGAGCTCAAAGTAGCAGAAATGTTTGATTTTTGCCGATGTTCAAGAGTAAACAAATCATGTCACCCGTCCAATATACGTCAACTGGTGGGTCTAATATACTTCCACAAATGCGCTGATATTTATACAATTATTACAGTTTCTTGTGCTTAATCGATAAAATAGAAGGGATACTAGCGAAATAGCTAAGAATTTGGTCAACTGGAATAATGTAATTGGCCTAAAATTGGAGTCAAAGTGGGCAAAATCGCCGATGTGTAAACATCACTGGTGCAGTAAAATTTCCAATAGTGTAATTTCGTCAATTTTCCATCAAATTTCGTACTTTTTGTTTTATTACCTTCAGAAAAAGATTCTTTATCTTTTCATAAGAAAAAATAACAGATTTTTTTCTAAATTCTTGGACCCTCTGGACAAGTTTCAGATCAAAGGACACAAGTGCAACTAATGTGACATTTTATTGTGGAAGTGTTTCGCTCTCCAGGAGCTTTATCAAGCCGTTACAGGCAATACATGGACACAGAGGATATATATAGGCTTAGAGTGAGGTGTAATACTAGTGGTGGTAGTAGCAGTAATATTAGTTGTAGTAGTAGTAGTAATACTTGTGGAATTAACTTGCACAAGAGTAAAAAGTTATAAAAGCTATTATACTTAGGTAGTATAAAAATTGGTTAGACAAATATTTCTGTTAGTGGTTGGATTTGAGAAGGCCTGTTTCAGTGTTCCTCCTCTGATGTGTTCTTGTGTAGTATTAGCAGCAGCGACTATGTGATGGTAGGTTTTATTGTTTTGAGGAGGATTTTTGCTAATACAGTGGACCCCCGCTTAACGATCACCTCCAAATGCGACCAATTATGTAAGTGTATTTATGTAAGTGCGTTTGTACGTGTATGTTTGGGGGTCTGAAATGGACTAATCTACTTCACAATATTCCTTATGGGAAAAAATTCGGTCAGTACTGACACCTGAACATACTACTGGAATGAAAAAAGTTCGTTAACCGGGGGTCCACTGTACAGTGGTCCCTCAATAATCGTCGGGCTCGATAGTTGTCCTTTTCGGAAATCGTCGCGTTAGTTTAGTCCAAGCATTGGCTCACAAATGGTTGACTGACTCGCTAATCATCGTTTGTCCTGGATGCGTACTCACGGCTCTGAGCTGCCTTGGCCTCCCTTCCCAGCAAGTGTGCCATTGTTTACCAGTGAGTGACGGTCCCCTCACTTCATACGAAATATTTCATAATATTCCATTCATTTTAGTGCTTGCAAGTGCTAAATAAGGTACCATGGCTCCAAAGAAAGCTCCTAGTGCCAAGCCTTTAGTAAAGAAGATGAGAAATACGATTGAATTTAAGAAAAAACATCATTGAACAATATGAAAGCGGCGTACGTGTGGCCGAACTGGCCAGGATGTATAACAAATCCCGTACAACCATATCTTCCATCGTGGCCAAAAAAAAGGAAATCAAGGAAGCTGTTGTTGCAAAGGGGGTAAATATGCTGACAAAAATGAGATCACCAGTACTTGATGAAATTAAGACACATGTGCAACATCTGGATATCTTTATTGTAGACGTTTCGCCATCCAGTGGCTTTATCAATACAAATTCCAGGACATAACTTGAAGACAGTAGGACTATATACAGAAGATGAGGTAATCAGTCCGTCAACCTTGGAGTAGGTGTGAAGAGCACCGTAGTCGTGGAGATTCTGAAGCAGAAGCAAGGAGCCTGGCGCTTATATAGTAACGTCAGGTGTAGCAGACGAGGGCATAGTCACTGGTAGGCGGGATTCCCCAGTGGAAGTAGGTATTGATAAAGCCACTGGATGGCGAAACGTCTACAATAAAGATATCCAGATGTTGCACATGTGTCTTAATTTCATCTTGTCGGTATTATATACTATTCTTGCACAACTTGTCAGACACTGCAACATCATGGAATCTTGATTCTAAGGACATGCACATAACCTTTATGACTACGACAACTACTACTACAACTAACCCATCTCTTTGGGAAGGACCTACTTCCACTGGGGAATCCCGCCTACCAGTGACTATGCCCTCATCTCCTACACCTGACGTTACTATATAAGCGTCAGGCTCCTTGCTTCTGCTTCAGAATCTCCACGACTACGGTGCTCTTCGCACCTACTCCAAGGTTGAGGAACTGATTACCTCATCTTCTGTATATAGTCCTACTGTCTTCAAGTTATGTCCTGGAATTTGTATTGATAAAGCCACTGGATGGCGAAACGTCTACAATAAAGATATCCAGATGTTGCACATGTCTTAATTTCATCTTGTCGGTATTATATACCATTCTTGCACATCACCAATACTTGAAGAGGTTGAGAAGTTATTGGTGTGGATAAACGAGCAACAATTAGCATGAGATAGTCTTATGACGTCGATTATATGTGAAAAGGCTAGGCAGTTGCATGACAATCTGGTAAAGAAACTGCCTGCAATGAGTACTGATATTTGTGAATTTAAGGCCAGCAAAAGTTGGTTTGAGAGATTTAAGAACCGTAGTGGCATACACAGTGTGATAAGGCATGGCGAGGCTGCCACCTCGGACAAAATTGCAGCTACAAAATTCATAAGTGAATTCAAGGAGTACATAGAGGCTGAAGGACTGAAACCTGAACAAGTGTTCAATTGTGATGAAACAGGCCTCTTTTGGAAGAAAATGCCAAAGAGGACCTATATTACTCAGGAGGAAAAGGGACTGCCAGGACACAAGCCTATGAAAGACAGGCTGACGCTCATGTTCTGTGCTAATGCTAGTGGGGATTTCAAAGTGAAGCCGTTACTAGTGTACCATTCTGAAAATCCCAGAGTGTTCAGGAAAAACAATGTTATGACGAGTAAATTGTGTGTTTTGGAGATCTAATAATAAGGCATGGGTCACGAGGGAAATTTTCGTCGAGTGGTTCAATGAAGTGTTTGGCCCTAGTGTGAAGAACTACCTCCTGAAAAAGAAATTGGATCTCAAGTGCCTCCTAGTAATGGACAATGCACCTGCTCATCCTCCAAACTTGGATGACCTAATTCTGCAGGAGTTTGGGTTCATCACAGTAAAGTTCTTGCCCCTGAACATCACTCCTCTCCTCCAGCCCATGGACCAGCAGGTCATTTCAAACTTTAAAAAACTCTACACCAAAGCAATGTTTCAAAGGTGCTTTAATGTGACCTCAGACACTCACTTGACTTTAAGAGAGTTTTGGAAAGAACACTTCAGTATCCTCCATTGCATAAGTCTTGTAGGTAAGGCTTGGGAGGGAGTGACTACCAGGACTTTGAACTCTGCTTGGAGAAAATTGTGGCCAGATTGTGTCCACAAGATGGATTTTGAAGGGTTTGTGGCTGACCCTGATGAGCATATGTCAGTTGTGAACTCTATTGTGGCATTGGGGAGTTCCATGGGGTTGGATGTGAGTTTGGAGGATGTGGAAGAGTTGGTGGAGGACCACAACGAAGAGCTAACCACTGAGGAGCTGCAAGAGCTTCAGCAGGAACAGCAACAAATCGCAGCTCAGAATCTTGCTGCAGAGGAGGAGGAAGAGAGATGGAAGAAGGTGCCTTCTTCAGAAATTAAGGAGATTTTTGAAATGTGGGTTAGGATGGAAAGATTTATGGAGAAATATCACCCAGAGAAGGATGTTGCAAGCCATATCTACATGACCAAAATGCTATAGCTATATACTTGTCCAAACTTCCCACCACTACAGATATCAGTACTAAAACTCAACACACAACTCAGGATATAAATAACCATAATTTAAACCTAGAAGATGATTGATCACGTTGACCCTGATCTAAACCTACATAATCTGACACACAATCAAAACCTATTGGAAAGTAACTGCCTTTACTACACAGCATCACAAGCCAGCACTATCCTAAACAATGATAAAAGTCTATCAGTACTTAACTACAACATCAGGTCCTTAAGCAAACACTATGATGACCTCCTGGCACTCCTTGAATCACTAAAGACACCCTTCTCCTGCATTATTCTTACCGAGACCTGGCTAAAACAGGGCACAATAGATATCTACCCTCTACCAGGATACACAGCAATCCACAACTGCAGACCATACCAAGTTGGGGGTGGTATTGCAATCTATTACTCTAACCAATTATCTTGTATCAGCACCAATTGCTTTAGTGATGAATATGGAGAATACATTTTTGCTAATTTTACTGTAAAAAACCTTAAGACGCCTATAACAATCGGTGCCATTTACCGGATACCCCACACTAACATCCCAAATTTCAGTGAGACATTAAAGGCACTAATAACAAACAGACAAATGAATAAGCACCACCTTCTCTTAGCTGGAGACTTCAACATCAACCTTGGCCTACTAGATGATCAGCCTGTAACTGATTTCATCAACAATATGAACAACACACTTCTCATACCAACAATAACTAAACCAACCAGGCTCACTGAAACAAGTGCAACCATAATAGACCACATATGGACCAATATACTAGCCCCCCTTAAATCAGGGATAATCACAGATAGCACTACAGACCACTACCCTACCTTCCTCTTGACAAACATTAGTAAACCACTACTTGAATACAACAAAGTCTCATTTAGACTCCATGATGAGGCCTCAATAAGGAAGTTCACAGCTGACCTAGAGACTGTTGACTGGCCTACAGAATTCTCCAAGGCCAATGGTATTGAGGACTGGACAGACATTTTTCTTAACAAACTACTTAGACTATACAACAAACATTGTCCTATAAAAACGAAACAGATCACAAACAAACGGCTTGGTTGCCCATGGCTAACCAGCACCATTCTGAAATCCATTGACAAGAAGCACCAATATGAAAAGCAATATAGACAGGGCTTAATACACAAAGATATTCTTAAACACTATTCATCAGTCCTCACCAAAGTAATAAAGAAAGCCAAACAACTATACTACTCCAGTAGATTCACTGACACAAGAGGAGATATAAAAAAGACCTGGAAAACACTCTCTCAGATTCTAGGGACCCACAAACTGAAAAAAACAAGAATATTGTCCTAACTAAACCTAATGAAACACCACTGCAACCCACCAACACAGCTAACAAGATAAACGACTTCTTCTCAACCATAGGTTCTAATCTCGCCAATAAAATCCCACGTACCAATGCCCATGCCGGGGACTACCTAGATGGGAATTTCCCAAATTCCTTCTATCTTGCTCCAACTGAGCCCACGGAAGTCACCGAGATTATAAAGTCACTTAAAAATAACTCAGGGAATCTGTCTCATGTCCCACCATTATTGTACAAGAGAGTGGCCCATGTCCTCTCGCATACTATCTCATTGCTTTTTAACAAGTCACTAGAAGCTAGCACCTTCCCGAAACTACTCAAGACGGCAAGGGTTACACCAATACATAAAGGTGGTGACCCTACAGATTTAAACAACTATAGGCCAATATCAAACTTACCATTGCTATCCAAAATCTTTAAGAAACTCGTGCACAGGAGACTATATTCATTTATAACGTCACAAAACATACTCAACCCCTGCCAATTTGGATTCAGGAAAAATAAAAGCACTAACGATGCAGTTATAAAAATGCTAGATCTGCTTTACACAGCATTGGAAAATAAGGAATATCCACTAGGAATTTTTATTGACCTAAGAAAAGCTTTTGACACAGTAGACCACGGCATCCTACTCCACAAACTTGACCATTATGGTATAAGAGGCCATGCGCTTGCATATTTCAAATCTTACCTTGCTAATAGGTATCAGTATGTCACCATTAAAGACACAGCATCAACAACACAGCCACTTGATACTGGAGTTCCGCAGGGAAGTGTCCTTGGTCCCCTGCTCTTCCTCATATACATCAATGATCTTCCAAACGTATCTCGACACCTGAACCCCATTCTCTTTGCTGACGACACGACTTATGTCATCTCTCACCCTAATCTTGCAACCCTCAACACCATTGTTAATGAGGAGCTGATCAAAATATCGACTTGGATGACAGCCAATAAACTTACGCTTAACGTTGACAAAACCTACTACATTATGTTTGGTAGCAGAGCAGGAGATGCGCAAATTAACATTAAGATCGACAACACTCTAATTACCAGGCATAATGAGGGCAAATTCCTAGGCCTATACCTCGACAACAACCTGAACTTCAGCACCCATATCCAACACGTAACCAAAAAAGTATCCAAAACGGTTGGGATCCTCTCCAAGATACGATACTACGTGCCGCAAACTGCCCTTCTCACACTATACCATTCACTTATATATCCATACCTCACCTATGCTATCTGTGCTTGGGGTTCAACTGAAGCAACACACCTAAAGCCAATAATAACCCAACAAAAAGCTGCAGTAAGAATAATCACTAAATCCCATCCCTGGCAACACACCCCCCCACTCTTCATAGATCTAAACTTACTCCCTGTTCAGTACATCCACACTTACTACTGTGCAGTCTACATCTACAGGACCTTAAATTCCAATATTAACCTTGACCTAAAATGCTTTCTTGATAGTTGTGACAGAACCCACAGGCACAACACCAGACACAAACATGTCTGACATTCCCTGTGTCCGACTAAACCTTTACAAAAATTCAATGTACATGTATGTCAAAGGCCCTAAAATGTGGGACACCCTACCTGAAAATTCCAGAACTGCAGACACATTCATCACCTTCAAAACTACCATCAGAAAACATCTTATCTCCCTGATACACCCTGTCAACTAATAATACGAATACCACCTGGTGGTTCACACTTACACTCACTCACCCATTTGACCATAAACAGAAATATCAATCTCAAGTGCCAAAACAAAAGCATTCACATTGCTAAACTCACAACTAGTATTTAGTCACTTAGCCATAATTCCAACTTATCTCATAATTCTGTAACATTTTAAACCTAAGATTTAATATAAGTCTGCCCGAAATGCATAGCCATGCTAGGCGTTCTAGTGATACACTCTGTAATTATTATTTTACTACATGTAAACCACACAATAACCAAATTCGGTAAACTCAGCATTGTAATACTTATAGAGAATAAAGTTTGAATTTGAATTTGAATTGAACTTGTACAGTGACAGAGTCTTGGCCCATTTTAGGGAAATTTTAAAGAGACGCCAGAAACAGAGCTCTCTGGACACTTTTTTTTGCGAGACAGGACTCCAGTGACACTCAAGCTGGTCCTAGTGGCATTAAGAAACAGAGAAGAGAAGTAACCCCAGAAAAGGATTTGGTACCTGAGGTGTTGATGGAAGAGGATTTCCCTTCCAAACAGTAACTAATCCAATCCCTCTCCTCCTCCAGTCTTCCATACACTGAGAAGAATCGCCAATAAAGGTAAGTGTTATGCTTTTAATGTTTCATTCATCATGTCCCATTGTATTGTTTATGTACTACATCTATATTTCATGTAAAAAAAATTTTTGTTTTAATACTTCTGGGTGTTAGGAACGGATTAATTGTATTTAAATTATTTCTTATGGGGAAAATTGATTTGAAAATTGTCTAGTTTGATAATCATCGCACTTCCAGGAACAGATTAATGACGATAAACAAGGGACCACTGTACTTCAGAGATGATGAAGCTGCCTTTATTTTGCTTGATTGTGTTAGAGCAGCAATTAATGATAATTCAAGGCATTTATATCTGTGGAAATTAGGTTCTCTGATCACTTGTTGGCCACCGTTGAATTTCATGAGGTGATTGGTGGAATTCCAGTGTTGTACTCAGGCATTGTTCAAGTTATTGCTCCTACATGTGTTAATGTGTTCATTGAGACATGTTTCGAGGGTCCTTCTGTTTCACCTACATATATTCTGTCGCAGCCTCCACAAGGCATAGTGTAAACTCCTGCATTGACTGGTTCATGGTGGTTCAGTTTTGTCCTGGTTAGATCCCTTACTGAAGTGCTGGATGTGATGGTGACTCTAGTGTTAGTTTGTGCGAGTACCTTGGAAACATTCGGTGCATCCTGGCTATTGGGAGGGATTATAAATGTAGCTCAGTGAATGTTTGGTGTATGTAAGTACATTCTTCGTCAAGAAACTCAGGACTACAAATTCAGTATGCTCTTAGGAAAAATCCGATAAGGATGCCTCTTTCAGTGAGATCATTTTCGTTTGTAGGTTTATGGTAAACTTGAAATCTTAGAGTGTTATCTGCTATGTGAATGAGGATGTCTAGAAAAGGTAGCTTGTCATTGGACTCTTCTTCAAGTGTAAATTGGATAGCCGGTTCAATTGCATTGAGCCTTGCCTGAAGATTCCACACATCAAAATGTTTGAGAGTTACTTTGACATGATACATGGTTGTACAAAGGAATATAATAGTAGAGTGTACATGCCAAAAGCCCCTTGTATGCAGAGTATTTTGGGCAAACTTAAAATTAGCTTAAGATTAATAAGGCAGTAACAGATTAAATGGTCATTAGATGAGTTACAGTGAGTACAAGAGAACTGAGTGTTAATAGGTAATGATGTATAGCTTTAATAAGTCTAATAGAGAAGTTTAGTAAAAAATAATTGATGAGCTCTCAGGAATGGATTAATATCGTAAGGTGGGAGTCCACTGTACTGCTGTTGGTTGTAGGGGTTGCACCTGGGCACCATATAGTTCCATTTTATGCGTCATATCCACATACCATTTCTTTGTTTTTGGTACCGTTTTGAGTTTTAAAGTGGCACACTTCTGTGGATTTATTTCTAACCCCTGCGCTTCCAACTGCCTCAAGAAAAGCTGTAACTGTGCATGAAGACCTTGTTTGGACTCGGCTACTAACACCACATCGTCAGCAAAGGCCAAGGCGGACAGTTTTGACTCTGCCTCAGCTACTGGCCATCCAATCTGTTCATTTAAAGCTAAAAGGGCTTCATTCATAACTATATTAGAGGATACATGAGAAGGGGGGGTCCCCTTGTTTTACCCCTCTACACACTCTCCCCAATACTTCCATTGTTGCATCAACATAAGTTGACATAATATAGTTTATCATCAATGGGGACACCAGAAACAGACTCCAGAAACAGACCTCTCTGGACGGATTTTTTGTGCGACAAGGGTACGGTGACTCAAGCTGATTCTAGTGCCAGTAAAAGACAAAGAAAGGAAGTAACCCTGGATAGGGCTTTGATACCTGAAGTCCTTTTGGAAGGGGATTCCCCTTCCTAACAATAAACTCTCCTCCCACTCCCCTTCTTGCCTTCTTCCATATGCCAACAAGAATCTTCAATAAAGGTATGTAGTGTTCATTTATTATTAAATTTAGTGCTTTATATTTATTTTTCATTGTTTTCTGTATGTAAAACTGTAGTTATTCTTTAAAAAATGTATTTTTTGCTAATATTTTTGGGTGTCTGGAATGGATTATTGGATTTACATTATTTCTTATGGGAAATTACTTCAGTTTTAGGCCATTTCGGATTTAGGCCAACCTTTTGGAACAGATTAATTACAAAAACCTGGGTTCTACTGTATGCAATAATAACTTTAAAACACTTGAAATTTTAAAAAGACCAGAAGAAAGTCATGTGGCCAGCTAGTCCCAGCTTCCTGTGAGTTGCCAGCTACTCACTATCACTCTTAATCTCATTACCTAATATAACATCCTAATAATAATGTCTTAGTCTACTTTAAATCTATCAAAATGCTACACTGAATTTATGGTTTTGTAAAGGTCCTTCTAGGGGGTTCATTAAGATACAAGTTCCTGAAAATAGTGAAGCATCCCTTAAAGGAAGCTGGTTTGATTCTAGTGAAGGACTCTTGATTCAAGGAACTGGAGGTGTTTTCCTCTAGGATCTAACCTAATTACCTCCCATTCTCCAAACACTGTATGAATATAATAAAAATAATAACAATTATTAAAATTATAATGTAATAGCAATAATAAAATGTTCTCTAGCCATCTGGTGTTGATGGAAACGGCACTGTGTGTTCTCCGGGAGTGTGAAGGGCAGGAGGGTGAGGGTCAGATGACAGCACGGAGAACACTGGCCTCCATCGTCAAGATCACGTCCAAGAAGCGACATCCCGACCTCATCACCTTCAAGTATGGCACAACCACTCATGAGGGAGAAGTTACCATCTCAGACATGGATAGGTGAGTCTTGTTTGTGTATTACCAGAGTAGCTTAGAACCTGTTGCCAGAGTACCTTGTAGCACAGTACATGTTGCCAGAGTACCTTGTAGCACAGTACATATTTCCAGAGTACATTGTAGCTTAGTACAAGGTACCAGCATGCATCCTGAAGATGTGTAGCATAACTAACATGATTGCAAACAAACCACAGTATGTGTGGGGTTAGAACCCATGGCAAGTGAGTCGTAAAACTCCAGGCTAGCGTGTAAGCCACTGGGCCAGTGGCTTACATGCAAATGCAAGTTTGTACAGATGAATCTGCAGCCAGGCTGGTGGAAGATTCATCTGTAAAAACTTGCATTTGTGGTCACAATGGTGGCCCATGTTAACCTCCCTGTGGTGTATGAATATACCTAGTTGGATGAATCTTAATGTAGCCAGTTGGCCCAGTGGCTTACACACTGGCCTTGAGTTTTTACGACTTACTGGCCATGGATTCTAACCCTATCCATACCGTGGTTTATATATAGTGTAATACTACATGTATATCAAGTTATGCTGCACACTATGTATTTGATCTTCCTGTGTCACTAGAGACGAGAAATAAAAAAATTTATTATTATTATTATCACACTGGCCGATTCCCACCAAGGCAGGGTGGCCCGAAAAAGAAAAACTTTCACCATCATTCACTCCATCACTGTCTTGCCAGAAGGGTGCTTTACACTACAGTTTTTAAACTGCAACATTAACACCCCTCCTTCAGAGTGCAGGCACTGTACTTCCCATCTCCAGGACTCAAGTCCGGCCTGCCGGTTTCCCTGAACCCCTTCATAAATGTTACTTTGCTCACACTCCAACAGCACGTCAAGTATTAAAAACCATTCGTCTCCATTCACTCCTATCAAACACGCTCACGCACGCCTGCTGGAAGTCCAAGCCCCTCGCACACAAAACCTCCTTTACCCCCTCCCTCCAACCTTTCCTAGGCCGACCCCTACCCCGCCTTCCTTCCACTACAGACTGATACACTCTTGAAGTCATTCTGTTTCGCTCCATTCTCTCTACATGTCTGAACCACCTCAACAACCTTTCCTCAGCCCTCTGGACAACAGTTTTGGTAATCCCGCACCTCCTCCTAACTTCCAAACTACGAATTTTCTGCATTATATTCACACCACACATTGCCCTCAGACATGACATCTCCACTGCCTCCAGCCTTCTCCTCGCTGCAACGTTCATCACCCATGTTTCACACCCATATAAGAGTGTTGGTAAAACTATACTCTCATACATTCCCCTCTTTGCCTCCAAGGACAAAGTTCTTTGTCTCCACTCACCCTTTTCCCCTCATCAATTCTATGATTCACCTCATCTTTCATAGACCCATCCGCTGACACGTCCACTCCCAAATATCTGAATACATTCACCTCCTCCATACTCTCTCCCTCCAATCTGAAAGAAATTGTACCTAAATCTGAAACACGGGCTTTTACTCTGACAAAATTTAGATATAGTGACTAAGTGTGTCAACAGCTTGACCTTCACACCCGAGCTCTGAAGGGACCTGAGCTACTATGTCTGCTTTTAGTTGATAAATTAAGTTGTGCATTAGTGGTTTGACTTAAAAACAAGCAGTGTTAGCATCCCACTGAGTTGCTTTCATATTCTCTTCCTATAATTCACAAATACTCCATCAATACTCTATCACTACTCCTCCAACACTTCTCCCTCACACTATGCAGACTTAGAAAAAGATACTCAATTTTCAGGTTCCTCATACCAAAGGCTGGTGAAGCTACAAAAGTTATCAAGGAGCAGATCATGAAGCAGATGGAAGCTACCAAGACCTAGTTGATTGCCAGTGTAGACTGACACTATCTGAGGTGTGTGTGCGGCGGCGAGCGACTCAACCGCAAGTCTCAGCAGAGAGTGATGCTGTCCAAATAGATGTGTGTGTGTGTGTGTGTGTGTGTGTGTGTGTGTGTGTGTGTGAGAATGTGTGTGTGTGTGTGTGTGTGTGTGAGAATGTGTGTGTGTGTGTGAATGTGTGTGTGTGTGTGTGTGTGTGTGGAAGGTGATGATGTCCAAGGAAGTCTGTGCACAACTGCTCAACCACAAGTCCATCATTTTGGGTTGATTCAGTTTGGGTTTACCTGGGCATGATTTACATATTGGTTGATTGAATTATATTATCATCTTGTATATCTTGAATGTTTTGTGTGCAGTATATAGAATTCATCTCTGTTTCTACTTGTCTTTCACAGGAATTGTTTTAATATCCCGAGTGTGTGTGTGTGCGTGCGTGTATGTGCGTGCATGTATGTGTGTGCGTGTACGTGTGTGCGTGTACGTGTGTGCGTGCATGTGTACTCGCCTATTTGTACTCACCTATTTGTGGTTGCAGGGGTCGAGTCATAGCTCCTGGCCCTGCCTCTTCACTGATTGCTACTAGGTCCTCTCTCTCCCTGCTCCATGAGCTTTATCATACCTCGCCTTAAAACTATGTATGGTTCCCGCCTCCACTACTTCACTTTCTAGGCTATTCCACGGCTTGACTACTCTATGACTGAAGAAATACTTCCTAACATCCCTTTGATTCATCTGAGTCTTCAACTTCCAATTGTGACCTCTTGTGTCTGTGTCTCATCTCTGGAACATCCCGTCTTTGTCCACCTCGTCTATTCCGCGCAGTATTTTATATGTCGTTATCATGTCTCCCCTGACCCTCCTGGCCTCCAGTGTCGTCAGGCCGATTTCCCTCAACTTTTCTTCGTAGGACAATCCCCATAGCTCTGGGACTAGTCTTGTTGCAAACCTTTGCACTTTCTCTAATTTCTTGACATGCTTGACTAGGTGTGGATTCCAAACTGGTGCTGCATACTCCAGTATGGGCCTGCCGTAAATGGTATACAGAGTCTTGAACAAATCCTTACTGAGGTATCGGAACGCTATCCGTAGGTTTGCCAGGCACCCGTATGCTGCAGCAGTTATCTGATTGATGTGCGCCTCGGGAGATATGCTCGGTGTTATACTCACCTCCAGATCTTTTTCCTTGAGTGAGGTTTGCAGACTTTGGCCATCTAAACTATATTGTGTCTGCGATCTTCTTTGCCCTTCCCCAATCTTCATGACTTTGCATTTGGCAGGGTTAAACTCAAGGAGCCAGTTGCTGGACCAGGCTTGTAGCCTGTCCAGGTCTCTTTGTAGTCCTGCCTGATCCTCATCTGATTTGATTCTTCTCATTAACTTCACATCGTCCGCAAACAAGGACACTTCTGAGTCTTTCCCTTCCGTTATGTCATTCACATATACCAAGAACAGCACAGGTCCTAGGACTGACCCCTGTGGAACCCCGCTTGTCACAGGCGCCCACTCTGACACCTCGTCACGTACCATGACTCGTTGTTGCCTCCCTGTCAGGTATTCTCTGATCCATTGCAGTGCCTTTCCTGTTATGTGTGCCTGATCCTCTAGCTTTTGCAGTAACCTCTTGTGAGGAACTGTGTCGAAGGCCTTCTTGCAGTCCAAAAAAATGCAGTCGATCCACCCCTCTCTCTCTTGTCTTACTTCTGTCACCTTGTCATAAAACTCTAGTAGGTTTGTGACACAGGATTTTCCCTCCCTGAAACCATGCTGGTTGTCAATTATACACTTGTTTCTTTCCAGGTGCTCCACCACTCTCCTCCTGATGATCTTCTCCATGACCTTGCATACTATACACGTTAGTGATACAGGTCTGTAGTTTAGTGCCTCATGTCTGTCTCCATTTTTAAAAATTGGGACTACATTTGCCATCTTCCATACCTCGGGGAGTTGCCCAGTTTCAAATGATGTGTTGAAGATCTTTGTTAACGGTACACACAATATCTCTGCTCCCTCTTTAAGGACCCACAGAGAGATGTTGTCTGGTCCCACCGCCTTTGAGGTGTCAAGTTCGCATAGCAGCTTCTTCACCTCCTCCTTGGTTATATGTACCTCATCCAGCACTTGCTGGTGCACCCCCCTGCTCTGATTTCCTGGAGTCCTACTGGTTTCCACTGTAAATACTTCTTTAAATCTTGTGTTGAGCTCCTGACATACCTCCCGGTCGTTTCTTGTGAATTCCCCATCACCCTTCCTCAGTCTGATTACCTGGTCCTTGACTGTTGTTTTCCTCCTGATGTGGCTGTACAACAGCTTCGGGTCAGTCTTGACTTTCGATGCTATGCCATTTTTGTATTGCCACTGAGCCTCCCTTCTTATCTGTGCATATTCGTTTCTGGCTCTTCGGCTAATCTCTTTATTTTCTTGAGTTCTCTGTCTTCTGTACCTTTTCCATTCTCTAGTACACCTAGTTTTTGCCTCCCTACACCTTTGGGTGAACCAAGGACTCGTTCTGTTCTTCCCATTATTTCTGTTTCCCTTGGGAACAAACCTCTCCTCTGCCTCCTTGCATTTTGTTGCCACATAGTCCATCATTTCTTGTACTGGTTTTCCTGTCAGTTCCCTCTCCCACTGAATGTCTTGAAAGAAGTTCCTCAAGCCTGAGTAGTTCCCCCTTTTGTAGTTTGGTTTTTCCCACCCTATTCCTGCTGCTCTCTCCACTTGGAGCTCAACTATGTAGTCGAAGCACAGAACCACATGATCACTAGCTCCCAGGGGCCTTTCATACGTGATATCCTTGATGTCAGAACTACTCAAGGTGAATACAAGGTCCAGTCTTGCTGGTTCATCCTCTCCTCTCTCTCTGGTAGTGTCTCTAACATGTTGATGCATGAGGTTTTCCAGTACCACATCCATCATCTTGGCTCTCCATGTTTCGGGACCCCCCATGGGGCTCCAGGTTTTCCCAGTCAATCTCCTTGTGATTGAAATCACCCATAACTAGTAACTTTGCTCCCCCCATGTGTGCTCTCCTGGCCACCTCGGCTAGTGTGTCGACCATTGCTCTGTTGCTCTCATCGTATTCTCTTGGCCTCCTGCAGTTCTGTGGTGGGTTGTACATTACTGCAATTATCACCTTATGTCCCTCAGACTGGATTGTTCCTACTAAGTAGTCCCTTTCGCCTGTGCCATCCTCCTCCCCCTCTCCTCCCTGTCTTTCCTGAGGATTTGATATCCGGATGGAAAGGTTGAATCTGTTATTATTCTGGTGAGTTTTGTTTCTGTGAGTGCTATTATGTCTGGGGATGTCTCCTTGAATCTTTCGTGCCACTCCTCATACTTATTTGTTATTCCATCTGCATTTGTATACCACACCTTCAACTTCTTTTCTAAGATTGTGGTCTGGGAGGTGTATTGGGGTTGGGGAAGTGGGAGACCTGATAAGGAACTATGGGTGGTTGCTGTGGGGGTGGAGTTTGTAATGCAGTGATTGGGGGCATTGGATGTGGCATGGGTGTTTTGGTTTAGAGTGTTTGGTTGCACTGGGGTTGACCTGGTTGGGAGGCTTCTATAGGAAGTTGTGAGGGAGGCTGTATTTGATCTTCCTGTGTCTGGGATCTCCTGTCTGTCTTCTCCATCCCCTCTCTTTCCTCCTTTCACCTTTGTACCATCTCTCTCTGTTTCTGCCTTTCTGCTTGTGTTCTGTCGCGGTCGAGATACACCTTCCTGTATGCCGGCATGTCCCTTAATCGTGCTTTCTCCTGCAGGATCCTGTTCCGAGTCAATTCTTCCTTGAAGGTCACTTTCACTGGCCAGGTTCTTTTTTTTACAAACCCCCCTATTCTCCGAAAATTTTCCAGCTGGGTCATGTCGTCTTCTATTGCTTTCATGATGCTTTCAATTGCTTTTTTTTTCCCTTGTTTTCTTGCTTCATATGTTTCCCCTTCAACTTCCTGGAGCCCATACACAAAGACTGACCTCACCCTTTCATTCTCCCACTGCATATCCCTGTGTATCCCCTCATTCAATTTGATTTCCTCCATTGCAGCTTTCCTTTCTTCAGTTTCACTAGCTAATGTACTTGGGCTCAGTGGCCTGTCATTTTCCCTTCTCGGCTTTCCCTGGGCTCTGCTGTGGTCTGTTAGGGCCTCCACATATAGCTTAGCTCTTTCATTTACTACAGTCTCCACTGATTGAGCTTCTACATGCAGTTTTGCTCCTTCTTTCCCTACTGTCCCCTTATTTGTGGCTGAGGTAGCAGTCTCTGTTGTCAATCCCAAAATGTTCTTGTTCTTTAGGCTGTTTCAGATTTTTCAGTTCCTCTTCTAAACTCTGTATCCTGGCCTCTGCTGCTTTGACTTGCACCTCCCACTTCCTGCTTTCCATGTCTATCCTCTCTTCCATTCTCATGCTAAGTTCTTCTAGTTTCTTTTCCCATTCATGTTCCATTTTTGTGAGCTCTGCTGCCAAATCTTCCTTTGCAGTTTCCTCCTCCTGTCCCTTGGTTTTTTCTTGTTGCTCTCTGGCAACCCATTTTTGTTTTATCCTGATTGCCTCAGAGTGGGAAACCTATGTAATTCTGTATGTTAGGTTAGTATTGTGTATGTCAGAGTGTGGGGGGGGAGGTAGTGGAGGAACTGTGGCTATGTGGGAGAGTAGTGTGTGTGTGTGTGTGTGTGTGTGTGCGTGCGTGCGTGCGTGCACGTGTGTGCGTGCATGTGTGCATGTGTGCATGTGTGTGCGTGTGTGTGTGTGCATGTGTGTGTGTGCATGTGTGTGTGTGCGCATGTGTGTGTGCATGTGTGCGTGCATGTGTGTGTGTGCATGTGTGTGTGTGTGTGTACTCACCTATTTGTGGTTGCAGGGGTCGAGTCATAGCTCCTGGCCCCTGCATGTGTGTGTGTGTGTGTGTGTGTATGTTTGAGAAGATAATAAATTGTACATATATATATATATATATATGATGCCATATTAGTTGACGTTGTGCTTCCTGGATATTTATTAAAATAATTATGAAGACTTGTTGGTTTCTGTCGATTTTTTTGTTGCATGCAGATCCCAAATACAACACAAGAAAGGAGACCTTGTAACTTGACCTGGTGTGATTTGCAGTGTCATTCTTCATCTAAAATAAATACTTACAAGAAAAGTAATCTTTCAACCTGACCTGACACCCAAGTCACAAATGTACAGGGATGCTCATGGACTTAAGATAAGATAAGATAAGATTTCGTTCGGATTTTTAACCCCGGAGGGTTAGCCACCCAGGATAACCCAAGAAAGTCAGTGCGTCATCGAGGACTGTCTAACTTATTTCCATTGGGGTCCTTAATCTTGTCCCCCAGGATGCGACCCACACCAGTCGACTAACACCCAGGTACCTATTTGCTGCTAGGTGAACAGGACAACAGGTGTAAGGAAACGTGTCGAAATGTTTCCACCCGCCGGGAATCGAACCCGGGCCCTCCGTGTGTGAAGCGGGAGCTTTAGCCACCAGGCCACCCGACTGTCTTACATACCTACTAATTGACTAACCTGACTGACTGACCTATTAATTGGCTGACCTACTAACTGACTTGACCTACAGACTGACTGATAATACCACCACTGATTGTTGTTACTGTGAAGGTCTCAGTGTGCTGTTGTAATGGGAAATAAAGTAGACAGTTAGCCTCCCAAATTCCCAGTGTTTCTAACTCATGGAGCATTCATTGTCTAAATCATAGAATTTGATTACCCAGAATTTTTAATTACAGTTGGGCCCCGCTTTACGGCGTTTCACTTTATGGCATTCCGCTAATACGGTCATTTCAAATTATGACCAAAACTCGATATACGGCTCCCCCCACCTGACTTTCTAATACAGTCACCGTGCCCCACCCGGTTTGTTTACATTCTCTGTGAGATCTGTAAGCACTAAGTCTTGTAGATGAATGGTTCAGAGAACCGACACGTTGATAAATTAGACACATGTGCAATTCTTGGGTATCTTTATTGAGGAAACGTTTTGCCACACAGTGGCTTCATCAGTCCATACATAGGAGAAACTTGAAGAATAGGAGGAGAATGAGGTAATCAGTCCCTCAACCTTGAGTTGATGTGGTCAGTCCATCAATCTTGAATAGAATACAGAATATGGGCGGAGAAGCAGCTTATAAACCGTAGGCAGGAGAGGTGCAGCAGATGTAGGTGGTGTCACATTTGTTCAATCTGGAAGTAGGTCATGCCCAAGGGTTTCTCCTATGTATGGACTGATGAAGCCACTGTGTGGCGAAACGTTTCCTCAATAAAGATACCCAAGAATTGCACGTGTCTAATTTATCAACGTGTTGGTTCTCTGAACCATTCATCTACAATCCTGTCAGACACTGCAACTTCTTGGGATCTTAATACTTGGGAATTCTTCGCTTGCCTAACCCTTGGGCACGACCTACTTCCACATTGAACAAATGTGACACCACCTACATCTGCTGCACCTCTGTATCAGAAATCTTCCATATGAGAATAGACTGAGGGCCCTGAATCTGCACTCTCTCAAAAGACATAGGGGGTATATGATCGAATCTGCACTCTCTCAAAAGACATAGGGGGGATATGATCGATGTGTATAAATGGAAAACAGGAATAAATAAAGGGGATGTAAATAGCGTGCTGAAAATTTCCAGCCAAGACAGGACTCACAGCATTGGTTTCAAGTTGGAAAAATTCAGATTCAGGAAGGATATAGGAAAGCACTGGTTTGGTAATAGAGTCGTGGATGAGTGGAATAAACTCCCGAGTACAGTTATTCAGGCTAAAACGTTGTGTAGTTTTAAAAATAGGTTAGATAAATACATGAGTGGGTGTGGGTGGGTGTGAGTTGGACCTGACTAGCTTGTGCTGCTGGGTCTGGTGCTGTGCTCCATCCTTGAGTGGAGGTGACCAGACTGGGTGGGTCATTGGGCTAATCTGGGGGACGGGGGACATGGACCTGCTCTGCATGGGTCAGTAGGCCTGTTGCGGTGTTCCTTCTTTCTTATGTTCTTATATCCTTCCTGAATCTGAATTTTTCCAATTTAAAACCATTACTGCGAGTCCTGTCTATGCTAGATATTTTTAGCATGCTATTTACATCCTCATTATTAATTCCTGTTTTCCACTTATACACCTCAATCGTATCACCCCTAATTCTACGCCTTTCTAGAGAGTGCAGATTCAGGGCCCTCAGTCTATCCTAATAGGGAAGATTTCTGATACATGGGATCAACTTTTTCATCCTCCTTTGTACGTTTTCCAGTGCATTTATATCCATCCTGTAATGTGGTGACCAAAACTGCACAGCATAATCTAAATGAGGCTAATCAAAGATATATAGAGTTGAAGAACAACTTGAGGACTTCTATTATTTATACTTCTTGATATGAAGCCAAGGATTCTGTTAGCTTTATTGCAAACACTTCTGCACTGTTGCCTTGGTTTCAGATTACTGTTAACCAGAACTCCAAAATCCTTTTTGTAATCTGTAATATTAAGATTTACATTATTTAGTTTATATGTGGCATGGTTATTTTCCTGCCCAACATTTAGAACTTTGCATTTTTCTATATTAAACCACATCTGCCACTTCACTGACCACTGCATCAGTATTCAAATAATCCTGGAGTGCTCTAATGTCCTCATTAGAATGAATTGGATGGCCTATTTTGGTGTAGATAAAAACATCAGTAATTTGGAGGTCAAACGAGTCAGCATGGATGACAGAGGAAATAATGACTGGTTTGAGCATCACTTTATTCCAGAAGTCAAGTTTTGCCTGCACAGCAAGAACCTTACATTCAAGGTTCTCTTCATTCTTGATGATTTCTGTACTCATCCACAAGCTTTGCTGGACATCACCCCACATGTAAAAGTTGTATTTTTACCTCCAAGTACAACATCTTTAATACAACCACTGGATCAGGGAGTTGTTAAGTCATTTATGTGTAACTACACAAAAGAAAGTTATGGAAGAACTAGTTGCACTTCAACTTGGCAGTACCAAGTTTCTGGAATAAATTTAACATTGCAGATGCTATCAGCTATGCTAGAAGTGTATGGAATGAAGTGCCCCAGTCAACATTAAATGCAGGCTGGGGAAAGTTATGCCCTTCTGTAGTTAATTCTTTCACTGTTTTTCCCTTGCTTGAGAGTCAGGTTCTGGAAATTGTTCAGCTGGAAAGGAGATTACTAGGTGATGGTTTTGAAGATATGAATGAGGATGTGAATGAGCTCTTAGAAGATGACGATGATGACGACAGGAATCTAGAGGAAATGTTTGCAGAGCTTGATGCACAGATACAAGGGAGCCACATAACAGAAGAAGATGAAGAACCTGAAGAAAAACAGTTAACATTGCAGCAGTTACGTGAGCAGTTCCATATTATTGGTAAAGTTGCAGACTTTTTCACTGAAGAGGACCCTGACAAATCTAGAAACAGTGCTTTGAAATGGGGTCTAGACCAGCTGATGATGCCTTACCATCAGCTGTATAATGTACTGCAGGGTAAAAGAGCCCAGAGATCCAATGCAGGATTTATGCACACTCCAATGCAACCATCGACTTAGTACCAGAACCTCTACCATCTAGTTCTGCCAACAACCAACATCCATCCACCTCAGCCCAGTAGGGCCACACCATCCATATGCACTCTCTTCACAATCATCCACAAACACCAGCATCCACAATTTAAAGGTAAGAAATATTATTATTTCTGTTGCATTTGTAGTCTTGAGCAGTAAAAACGTAATATAATACGACAATGAACATACAATTACACATTCGTTTTTATTTTTGTAAGATCTGTTGGTCTAAAAAAATTTGTTTGGCTTTTTGGGGGCGCCCAGGAATGTAACCCTATTTTTTCCCTACATTCTTCAGTTTATCTAACACGGCATTTTCAGGAACGTAACTTCTGTGTAATATAATGGTCTTCTTTGTGCATATATATACATGTGTGATTCATATGTAGATGTCACAGAACTTCAGGAGGATTTAGACAAACTTAGTTCCTGGTCAGAATAGTGGCAGATGCAGTTCATTGTAGATAAATGCAAAGTTCTGAGGCTCGGGAATGTTCATAACCCTAGCACTTATCAACTGAATAATGTAGAACTTAGCCATACAGAATGTGAAAAGGATTTGGGGGTTATGGTAAGTAGCAATCTTAAACCAAGACTGCAGTGCCTAAGTGTATGTAATAAGGCAAATAGATTACTAGGATTTATATCAAGAAGTGTAAGGAACAGAAGTTCAGCGGTTATACTACAGCTCTATACATCATTAGTAAGGCCTCACTTAGATTATGCAGCTCACTTCTGGTCTCCGTATTACAGAATGGATATAAATTTGTTAGCAAACATTCAATGTTGAATGACAAAATTAATACATATCATTAGAAATCTTCCATATGAAAAAAGATTGAAGACACTTTAATTACATTCACTTGTAAGATGAAGAATGAGGGGAGACATGATCGAAGTGTATAAGTAGAAGATGGGTATTAACAAAAGGGACATAAATAAGGTCTTGAGGCTGTCTCTCCAAGAGAGAACCCACAATAATGGATTCAAATCAGATAAGTTTAGATTTAGAAAAAATATAGGGAAGTAATGGTTTGGAAATAGTGTAGTTGATGAGTTGATATAGTTGATGCCTAGTAGGGTTATTGAAGCTAAAACCTTGGGTAGTATTATGAACACAGATAAGAATGCCTGTGACCTGGTCGCAATGGGTTTGGAGCAAACACTCGGCAGTAATATTTAACTTGTATTTCCTTCACCATATATATATATACAATTATGTACAGGAATTGAATATAAGTGTACCACACAGTGACAAAGAATGACAAAGACAGAAGCCAGAGAGAAAGAGCACCATACTTAACCAGCTAGAGGCAAGTCTGGCAAATGCTGACCATGAGTAAACCACATTGCCTCAGCATTTGGTGAGCTCACCTGTGATTGGACAATGAACCAAGATAGAGTGGACCCCTGAATTTTGTGAGTCTCAAGTTTTGTGAATTTCCAGTATCGGCAACTTTTTTGTCAAAATATAGCCTCAAGTTTTGTGATTTGCCTCAAAATTTGGCGGTCATACGAAACGCATCTGAGCTCCAAGCGGCCCAGCGGCTGCGCGCACACAAAAGCTCCCACAGACCATTCAGTGTCAGTGTGGCATTGTTTCTGGGTGAGTGACCATCACCCCACGTGTTCATACGATACTTTTCATGATAATCCATTCTTTTTTTGTGCTGGCAACTGCTATATAAGCCACCATGGAGCCAAAGAAAGCTTCTAGTGCCAACCCTTTGGTAAAGGTGAGAAACACGATAGAATTAAAGAAAAAGTTTGTAAAAAAATATGAAAGTGGTGGTAGTAGAGGGTGTAGTGGTTGTGATGGTGGTAGAGGGTGTAGTGGTAGTGATGGTGGTGGAGGGTGGTAGTGGTTGTGATAGTGGCAGTGATGGTTGTAGAGGGTGGTATTGATGGTAGAGGGTGGTAATGGTTGTGATGGTGGTATTGGCTGTGATGGTGGTAGAGGGTGGTAGTGATGGTGGTAGTGGTTATGATAGTGGTAGAGGGTGGTAGTGATGGTGGTAGAGGGTGGTAGTGATGGTGGTAGAGGGTGGTAGTGGTTGTGATAGTGGTAGAGGGTGGTACCAGTTGTGATGGTGGTAGTGGTAGTGATGGTGGTAGTGGTTGTGATGGTGGTAGAGGGTGGTAGCAGTTGTGATGGCAGTAGAGGGTGGTGGTGGTGGTAGTGATGGTGGTAGAGGGTGGTAGTGGTTGTGATGGTGGTAGAGGGTGGTAGTGGTTGTGATGGTGGTAGAGGGTGGTAGTGGTTGTGATGGTGGTAGAGGGTGGTAGTGGTTGTGATGGTGGTAGAGGGTGGTAGTGGTTGTGATGGTGGTAGAGGGTGGTAGTGGTTGTGATGGTGGTAGAGGGTGGTAGTGGTTGTGATGGTGGTAGAGGATGGTAGCAGTTGTGATGGCAGTAGAGGGTGGTGGTGGTGGTAGTGATGGTGGTAGAGGGTGGTAGTGGTTGTGATGGTGGTAGAGGGTGGTAGTGGTTGTGATGGTGGTAGAGGGTGGTAGTGGTTGTGATTGTGGTAGAGGGTGGTAGTGGTTGTGATGGTGGTAGAGGGTGGTAGTGGTTGTGATGGTGGTAGAGGGTGGTAGTGGTTGTGATGGTGGTAGAGGGTGGTAGCAGTTGTGATGGCAGTAGAGGGTGGTGGTAGTGATGGTGGTAGAGGGTGGTAGTGGTTGTGATGGTGGTAGAGGGTGGTAGTGGTTGTGATGGTGGTAGAGGGTGGTAGTGGTTGTGATGGTGGTAGAGGGTGGTAGTGGTTGTGATGGTGGTAGAGGGTGGTAGTGGTTGTGATGGTGGTAGAGGGTGGTAGCAGTTGTGATGGCAGTAGAGGGTGGTGGTGGTGGTAGTGATGGTGGTAGAGGGTGGTAGTGGTTGTGATGGTGGTAGAGGGTGGTAGTGGTTGTGATGGTGGTAGAGGGTGGTAGTGGTTGTGATGGTGGTAGAGGGTGGTAGTGGTTGTGATGGTGGTAGAGGGTGGTAGTGGTTGTGATGGTGGTAGAGGGTGGTAGTGGTTGTGATGGTGGTAGAGGGTGGTAGTGGTTGTGATGGTGGTAGAGGGTGGTAGTGGTTGTGATGGTGGTAGAGGGTGGTAGTGGTTGTGATGGTGGTAGAGGGTGGTAGTGGTTGTGATGGTGGTAGAGGGTGGTAGTGGTTGTGATGGTGGTAGAGGGTGGTAGTGGTTGTGATGGTGGTAGAGGGTGGTAGTGGTTGTGATGGTGGTAGAGGGTGGTAGTGGTTGTGATGGTGGTAGAGGGTGGTAGTGGTTGTGATGGTGGTAGTGGTTGTGATGGTGGTAGAGGGTGGTAGTGGTTGTGATGGTGGTAGAGGGTGGTAGTGGTTGTGATGGTGGTAGAGGGTGGGAGTGATTGTGGTAGAGAGTAGAGCTGCAAGAGCTCTCTGGATAGTTTTTTTGTGCGACAGGGGTCCAGTGACTCTCAAGCTGGTCCTAGTGCCATTAAAAAACGAAGAAGGGAAGTAACCCCGGATAAGGACTTCGGTACCTAAAGTCTTTATGGAAGGGGATTCCCCTTCCAAACAGTAGTGTAACTTCTCCATCCTCTCCCCTTCTCCCGTCTTCCATACACCAACAAGAGTCTTCAATAAAGGTAAGTGTGATGATGATATTGTTTTATATACTTGATTTCTCATTCTTTTCTGTATGTAAATCTATATTTAATCTATAAAAAAAATAATTTTTGTTAATACTTTTGGGTGTCTGGGATGGATTAATTGGATTTACATTATTTGTTATAGGAAAAATGGTTTTGACATTTGTGAATTTCGACTTTTGGCAGACTCTCTGGAACGGATTAATCACGAAATTTGGGGGTCCACTGTACTGATTTAATGACGGGCGCCCAAAAAAATCATCAGACCCTTAGCACCCAGTTTGCTGGGTGGGAGGCAGCCTATATGAGAGTGTGTACATATGCTGAATAAATGTAACATACTCTTTGCATGCCACAGGTAGTTTCAAATTTAGGTTGGATAAATACACGAGTGAGAGGGGCTGGATTTGGGTGCGACTTGCACATGAACAAATAGAATTATCAAAGCTTATTGCCTCTTCAAGGAGGGATCCTTGACATGGTGAAGGGGCTCTTGGTCTGAGGAATTAGACTTTTTGGTCTCCTTCCTCAGACTGACCCTAATTACCCCCCAATCCCCCTTTCCCTCTCCCCATTCCCCCTTTCCCTTTCATCCTCTCCCCATCCGACCCCTATCTCCTTCCTGTTTTCAGCCTTTGGGATTCTTCCCACAGGCACTCTAGTTCCTAGGTAGGAGGAAGGGTGATAAATTAGACACATATACAACTCTTGGGAATCTTCATTGAGGAAACGTTTCGCCACACAGTGGCTTCATCAGTCCATACGAAGGAGAAACTTGAAGAACAGGAGGAGAATGAGGTAAGCAGTCCCTCAACCTTGAGTCGATGTGTTCAGTCCATCAATCTTGAATAGAATACGGCATATCAGCGGAGAAGCTGCTTATAAACCATATGGCAGGAGAGGTGCAGCAGTCATAGGTCGTGTCACATGTGACACGACCTATGACTGCTGCACCTCTCCTGCCATACGGTTTATAAGCAGCTTCTCCGCTGATATGCCGTATTCTATTCAAGATTGATGGACTGAACACATCGACTCAAGGTTGAGGGACTGCTTACCTCATTCTCCTCCTGTTCTTCAAGTTTCTCCTTCGTATGGACTGATGAAGCCACTGTGTGGCGAAACGTTTCCTCAATGAAGATTCCCAAGAGTTGTATATGTGTCTAATTTATCAACATGTCGGTTCTCTGAACCATTCATCTACAAGGAGGAAGGGTACCATGGTCCATCCCATTCTGTTGAGGCCCATAGTGATTTTTTTTTTTTTACACAGGGTTAAGGATCCCTAGCTTTATCGACAAGCTATTTACAGGTTAAGGATTCCTAACATTATTGGCAAGCTAAGAGCTGTTACCTACATCAGCTCATTTGAAAGCATTTTTATTGTTATAAGACATTCAAGTATGGAACAGGATGAAGTTGGAACCATTTGTGGACCAGCATTTTCATTTGATCAACTGACTTTATCTCGTTGACATCATTATGCTGTACGAACGTGTTCCATACTCGAGTCATCCTGGGTATACTATATGATCTCAGATGGAGTGATGTTCTGGAGAAGGGTACAGCCAGAGTGGAATTACTGGTTTCTGCCCATCTTGTGGCATAAAAGCTTGTTTCACGCTGTCCTTGAAGTGGATCCAAGCGTGGTACTTTGACAATATTGGCCTTGTACATAACAGTAAGGCCACCCACATCCCTCCTGTGTTGAAGGCTCTGCTGAAATGACAGATCTATCCAGGATTGGTCCAGGCGAGAGATGAGACGTCTTGCTCTGTTCTCTACTCTTTCAAGCAGTCGCAGATGAGAGGGGGGCAGGCAAACCAAGAAAGCGGAGCATACTAAAGGTGTGAGCGTACTTGTGCCTCATACAGAATCTTGCAACCCCTACTATCAAGCAGATGCGAGATATGGCAAAGTGCTGTAAGCTTCCTGGCTGCCTTGTTTGCAAGATTTACAACATGGTTCTTCATGGTCACTTTGGAGTCAAATTTCACCCCAAGGATATCAACTTCTTCCTCAGGTGTCAACACCCTCCCATTCATCCTTACTACTGCACCAGCATTACCATCATGGTGCCTAGAGACCATCATCATTTGCATTTTCTCAGGTGCAAATGTTACTTGCCATCTATTTCCCCAAGCTGATATAGCTCTTAGTTGGTGAGTGATGTAGCTTAGAGCAGCTGGCATTTCTTCTCTTGGATAAGTGAATGTCAGTGTATAGTCGTCTGCATATGCATGGGATTCTGGGATGAGATGAAGGTCATTGAAGTAGACATTCCATAACAATGGTCCCAGCACACTTCCTTGTGGAACACTTGCCCCTATAGGATGTCTTGCTGATTCCGTTCCATTGAGAACTACCCTTAGAGATCTACTATGAAGGTAATCACTGAGGAGACATAGTGTAGAGCCTGCAATTCCCAGTGTAGTTTGCTGTGGAATCTGAATTACCAGGGAATGTCCCACTTCTTCTCTGGTCTTCCAGGGGATGGCTTTGGGTGTCTTTCGGGTGACAGGTGTATCTCTGGAAGCTGCCTTTCGGATTCTATGGGGTGGTAGTTGAAGACGGCATGCTTTGTGGTGGGTATGCGGCTGCCCTCTCTTTTGTCCACCGAGGTGGCTCAGTAGATGTGAGGTTGATATCCCAGGTTGCAGGTTTACTGGCATGAAGGGTAGGGTATGGCATGGGTTTCATGCCGCATATGCATTACGTGCAGTGCTGGGGCCCTCTTTGGTGTGGAGGGGGATTTACGGCACTTGTATTCCTCCTAGGAGCTATCCCTCCATGTTCCCCCTTTTTTCTTTTTTCTTTATTTTTTTTTCTTTTTTTTTTTCTAAAAACTAAAAGAAAGTGACATAACCATGGAGTTCCAAACCCATGAAACAGCTTCCCCTGGGCCATTCTCTACTACTGCACCTTGTTCCAACCCTGCCTTGTTATTTGACCACTCTTTGGACATTTCTTAAGCCCCTGTACCTCCTGCTAGTGCTGTTTTGTCACCTGCTCTAGGTACCAGGGTTCTGCCTGGCTCCTTCGATACATCTGACCTCTGCACTTCTTTGACCATGCTTCCAGCTTCTCCCTCTACTGTACAGTGATTTTCGGATCACCCACCCATCCCACATCAAACCAACTCCGGTCCCACACCTTAATGCCCAAGACCATTTCCTGATTATACTCCTTCACTTCCTCTCGTTCTGTCCAGAAAAGACTGGCACGGCACTCCCTTCCCTTACACGCTGTTTCAAAATACACAATGGGCTAAGTTTTTTACTCTACGACCAACTTTTTCTCCTGACTATCTTTCCAATCATAGTATTGGCAAGGTGCTCCTATGCCATGTTGGTAGAGATATATCCTTTCATGCTCTCAAGAGCAGTACACGCATTGTCATGGTCCAGGATGCTAGCCAAGCTCGCAACCTTTCCTTACAACCATAGATGCTATTCCTGTAACTATTGAAAAACATCATTCTCTCAATTCTTGTAGTAGTACAGTGGACCCCCGCATAGCGAACGCCTTGCATAGCGAACATTCCGCATAGCGAACGCTTTGATCGCTAAAATTTTGCCCCGCATAGTAGACAAAAACCCGCTCAGCGAACTTCGTCCGAGACGCGTCCAATGTGCGGCCTCAGCCAGCCTCACATGTGCCGCCTGTCCCATTGTTTACCAGCTAGCCTCCGCGGTAACATTCAAGCATACACTCGGAATATTTCGTATTATTACAGTGTTTTCGGTTCTGTTTGTTGAAAATAAGTGACCATGGGCCCCAAGAAAGCTTCTAGTGCCAACCCTGTGGTAAAAAGGGTGAGAATTAGTATGGAAATTAAGAAAGATTTTGAAGGGTTTGGGGCTAACCCTGAGAAGCCTATGCCAGTTGTGGAATCCATTGTGCCTACTTCAAAAATTAAGGAAATGTGTGCACAGTGGGTTGAACTGCAAACCTTTATGGATGAAAATCACCCTGACACAGCTGTTGCAAGGCGTGCTGGTGACTATTTCAATGACAATGTTATGGCCCATTTTAGACAAATCGTAAAGGAACGGGAGGTACAGAGCTCTATGGACAGAAAGAAGTCCAGTGACTCTGAAGCTGGTCCTAGTGGCATTAAAAGAAGAAGGGAAGTAACCCCGGAAAAGGACTTGCCTCCTCAAGTGTTAATGGAAGGGGATTCCCCTTCTAAACACTAACACTCTCTCTCCCCTCCTCCCATCCCATCAATCATCACCAGATCTTCAATAAAAGTAAGTGTCATGTAATTGTGCATGCCTTTTTCAGTTTGTGTGTACTAAAATTAACATTTTTTTGTGGTAAAAAAATTTTTTTTTCATACTTTTGGGTGTCTTGCACGGATTAATTTTATTTCCATTATTTCTTATGGGGAAAATTAATTCGCATAGCGAACATTTCGCATAACGACCAGCCCTCTTGCACGGATTAAGTTCGCTATGCGGGGGTCCACTGTACTGTCATTCTGCCTCATACCATTGTCCAACAGAATTTCCAGACGTGGTGATGACATTCTGGAACGGCTTGAGCTCCAAAACCTTCTAATCCTCAATGTAGATATGCATGTCCTCCCTGCATGCAGGCAGAGACAATACCTTTACAGTGTAGCTTGCTTAACTTTTGACTGTCATGAGCTTCTGTCCTCGGTTTATATTGTGGAACACCATTTACAAGTTCCAAAGGTGATCCCTACACCACAACAGTGTAGAAATTGCTGGCATTTTGGTCATCCAGCGAAATATTGCAGCAGGTCCATGGCCGAATGCCAGTCTCTGGTGCTGACGACCATACCAATACGTCTTGTAGTCTACCTCCCTCTTGCCTTAATTATTATGAGGCTCACCCATCTTACTCTTGCTGTTGCCAAGTTTACTTAAACGAGCGAGAAATCCATTGTCTCAAAGAGGCAGGAGGCTTCCCATATGCTATGGCAGTCTCATCTACGCCTCCAGGGAAGATATCTCCGTATTTCTTATTCTCATGTTACTAAACGTCCCCCCATCCCTGGGGTCCCAACTTCCACAGCCTCATCTGTGGTGACCCCTTCCACAGTCACCCCTGTCTCTAATTCTTTTGCTGTCCTGGACTCAGAGGTCCCTACCTCGACACCTCATTCTGTTCTCACCTCTTCCTCTTTCTCACTCAGAAGTTTCTGTACCTACAAGACCTTATACAACTCCTCCCCATCGCCCCTCTACTTCTCCGAAGTCCAAAAAATCCCCATTGTTTAAATCTCCTTTAACCCCTCCTTCCCTTCTACCTGTACATTTTTCCTTTCCAGTCTCCATACCTGGTTCTTCACCTCTAACTGGCTCTGTTACGAGTGTGGAGGTTCATCCTCCTCCTTGTACAGTACCTTCCTTCCCTGTCCCCTCCCAAGTTTCTTCCTCTTTTACCCCAGCCCAGGTCGCTTCCTCTCCTGTTCATCCCCCAAGCTTCTCCAGTTCCCTCTACCCTTTTGTCTCCCCCCTACTTTGGCACAGTCCATCGCCACCCGGATCTTTATTCACCCTCCTCCTATCATCTTCAATATTGTACCACATACAACGTCCTTGTCCTCTGAAACACTTAAAGCTATCTCAGAATATATTGAGGAGACTAGACCATTGATGGACACCGATCCACCTCTGGTTCTTCCTCTTCACTCTTCTCTGTCTGCACAGCTCCTTTCTCTGCAGCATCCCAGTCGAAGAATTGAGACACTTATGCAACAAATGGGAATCTTTATTGAAGAAATGTTTCGCCACACAGTGGCCTCATCAGTCCAATACAAAATAGAAATGGGTAAGGAGAGGAGGAGATTGAGGTAATCAGTCCCTCAGCCTGGAATCGATGTGTTCAGTCCATCACTCTTGTAGGAAGTACAACATAAGAGTGATGGACTGGACACATCGATTTCAGGCTGAGGGACTGATTACCTCGATCTCGTCTTCTCCTTACCCAATTCTACTTTGTATTAGACTGATGAAGCCACTGTGTGGCGAAACGTTTCTTCAATAATGATTCCCATATGTTGCGCAAGTGTCTCAATTCTTCAACTTGTCGGTTGTCAAAACCACTCATCATATCTGTCAGACACTGCACCATGGGATCTTGGTACAAAGACTTCAACGCTTGTCCAACCTACCTATGTTGATGACTTTGCTATAGCTTGTACAGGCAATGACTGTCACCTCATTGCAGTTTCTCTCCAGCATGCATGCGGTCAACCATGTTTCCAATTGGGGCACTACTCATGGGTTTAAATTTTCTAGTACTAAAACTCGCCAAATTACTTTCACTAGACGTTCTGTCATCTCTGATCATCCATTGTACCCATATGGCTCGTGTATCCCAGAACGTGATACTGTCAGGTTTCTCAGCCTTCTGTTTGACAGTAGGTTATCCTGGAAACCTCACTTTACCTCTCTGAAGGCAACCTGTCATAGCCGGCTGAACCTCCTTAAATCCATCGCTCATCTTTCGTGGGGGCTGATTGTAGAACTCTCCTTCGACTACATTCAGCCCTAATTTTACTAAAACTCAATTAAGGTGACCAGATATATTCAGTGGCCTCTCCTGCAACTCTCTTCAGCTTTAATCCCATCCATCACCATGGATTACGTTTATGCCTCAGCGTTATTCGCTAAGGCATACGAATAGGATGGGAGCGAGTACTGTGCCTTGTGGAACAGAGCTTTTCACCATAGCTGCCTCAGACTTTACTCTGTTTACTATTGCTCTGTGTTCTGTTTGTTAGGAAGTTATAGATCCATCTACCAACTTTTCCTGTTATTCCTTTATCACGCATTTTGTGCGCTATTACACTGTGGTCACACTTGTCGAAGGCTTTCGCAAAGTCTGTGTATACTACATCTGCATTTTCTTTATCCTCTATAGCATCTACAACCTTGTCATAGTGGTCTACTAGTTGGGATAGGCATGAGCGACCTGCTCTAAACGTCTGTTGCCCTGGGTTGTATAACTGATGGGTATTTAGGTGGTTGCTGATCTTGCTTCTTAGGACCCTTTCAAAGATTTTTATGATATGGGATGTTAGTACTGTCGGTCTGTAGTTCTTTGCAATTACTTTACTGTCACCTTTGTAGAGTGGGGCTATGTCTGTTGTTTTTAGTGAGTGTGGGATGACCCCTGTGTCCATGCTCCTTCTCCATAGAATGCTAAAGGCATGTGACGGTCTTCTTGCAGTTCTTGATGAACACGGAGTTCCATGAGTCTGGGCCAGGGGCAGAATGCATGGGTATGTCATTGCCTTTTCAAAGTCTTGTCCTGTTAGGATAATATGAGAGATTTTTGAGATGATCAGATTATGGGTTTGTCATAAAGAATTAATTGAGATTGTCGCCCCTTAGTCTGGGTAGCGGCTCGCTGAACACTGAGTCGTATTGGGACTTTAAATCTCATTTCTTTGCTGACATCTTTGTTTGTCCCATCTTGCCTAAGCAACGGCCCAATACTGGATGTTGTTTTACCCTTAGATTTGGCATCAGGGAAGTTTTTTAAATTTCTTTATGGCTTTTAAGTTTTTCTTGAGAGTCTTGTCTCTTGTAAGATTCCGTTCAATATTTGCTATTTCTCTAACCAGTGCCTCCCTTCTTATTTCAGATATATTGGTCCCTTTCAGCAGCTCTGTGATTCTTCACCTTCATCTGTATAGGGAGTCTCTCTCTCTTTCTAGTTTACATCTTTTCTTTCTTTTTCGTAATGGAATGTGCCTTGAGCAGAAATCATGTGCCACAGAATTAATTTTTTCTAGGCAAAGGTTCAGAGTTTTATGACTCGTGCCATGGGTTCTAACCCCACCTGTACCCTGGATTTGTTTCACTATATCAAGATCCCAAAATGTTGCTGTGACTGACAAATATGATGTAATTGGTTTAGATAACCGACAGTTTGAAGACTGAGACACTTGTGTAACATAGGCTGAGGGACTGATGACCTCAAGTCCTCATCTTCTACCATTCTTATGTGTTATGGACTGAAGAAGCCTCTGTATTCTACTCTTGGGAAACGTTCAGATGGTGCCCTTGAGAGTGAAGACATCTTTATTCATGGAATTTCAGCTATTTTCTCCTTCCTCGGATCCAACCTCATGACCTATTCCCCATACACAGTATGAACCATACTGGAATAATATTTATTAATAAATATAATGATACTTATTTGGAAATTCTTTCTTATTGTCTTCATTAATAATAAAAATCATATGCATTTGACTTATAATTATTTTGTTTTAATCATAGGGAAGCACTAGACCCGTATGGTTCATATAGTGACTACAGTGTAGGTTTATATTCACTGGGCCATGTAACCTTGTGTAGTTCCACACTATAGTTTACTGTCAAGGGACAAGCAATATGATCTTGTTGGGACTCAGTGGTATAGACGTTATCTCTTCAAAACAGGAAAAATAAACATGAGAAAGTGACGTGGAAAGTAACTGAGATGACAGAGAGGAAAAGTTCATTCCAAGGATTGGTAGAAGTAAGAGTGAGGTTCCCTGGTAGAGCTCCCAACCATCATCAAGGTATCTTCCTGGAGTCGACTTTACAATAATACCAGCCATTATTTGGCCAGTACAGTGGACCCCCGCATAACGATTACCTCCGAATGCGACCAATTATGTAAGTGTATTTATGTAAGTGCGTTTGTACGTGTATGTTTGGGGGTCTGAAATGGACTAACGTACTTCACAATATTTCTTATGGGAACAAATTCGGTCAGTACTGGCACCTGAACATACTTCTGGAGTGAAAAAATATCGTTAACCGGGGGTCCACTGTAATTGGATGGGTGAAATTTAAAAAAACAGATCTTTTATAAAAAAACACCTTCTTTTTTTTAAATGAAATAAAAATTAAAACAGGAATATGTAGTTAAGGTATTTATTATGATTATTTACAATGCATTTTGCTTTTGGCGCTGAGAGTTATGACTGCGGAACTTAGTATGTTATAGAAAACACTAATGAAACATAAGATGTAAATCCCAAGAACATGTGAGCATTTGTAAAATATTATACACAATCCAGTCACAGTAATTAGCAGAGGCAACACATCTCTCACTAAGGCAGTAAATAAATTCTCATTTCCCAAACTATAAAAAAATGTTAAACTCTGTTTTCTCTTGACAATATACACCAAATGTGTTTCCCACCAATATGTATTTCCTGCCAAAATGTCTGGCCAGAATGTTTCCTGGTCAAATGTGCTGCCACTACTGCCCTAAGTAAACCTCTAGTTAATGAGTCAATTATTACATTTTTAAATTCAAAAAACATCACAATTTAAACTACATGTTTTTGACTGTACATTTTTTTAAATCTTATTTATACAGCTGTTGTCAATCAGATACAAATAGCAACCTAATACCTGTTGATTTCAATGTCTTTTAGTCCAACTCTCTGACCCATAACAATTATGTACTTCACATAATATCAAAAAAAAAAAAAAGAAAAAGAGTATGAAGATGAATACGGTATTAGTAAGACCAGTCTTATTATATTCACTATACACACTAAATGAAATTGTTCTTGGCTAATTTCGAGATGGTGGTCACGAACCGATATTCAAACCTCACAAATATGTATATGAGAGTACACATTACAACACCATATATTGGCTGTTAGGCATTAATAATTATGGCAACATAAAACGACTAAATACTCACACATTAAAAATTACTACAATTTTGTAAATCTTTATATTTCACAATCTTTAAACCCATATGGGTCATCCAGCAACTTTTAAAATTTCACAATTAATTAAACTGGTTATGATACTTTTAAAAAATATCTGGACCATATACTGGAGTTTACCTGACAAAACTATTTTTTTTTTGATACCAGAATAAAAAAATATATTGAAGTCTGTATACAGTTTATACATTTACAATAATTGTTCACAACATCTAAATATTTGCTGTTTATTTTATATGTACAATCAAAATCGTTACTTAAACACTCCTAAATAACAGAAACAATAATAAAGAATACAACAATAATAATACAGTTTCGTACTAATTACCTGTCGATTTTCATTTAAAATCTTTGAGTAATTAACATTATAATTTAAAAAAAAAAATTATAAAATCGTAGCACCTTAATGTAAACAAATGCATTTACTGGTTAAAGCGATTTAACTTCAACAACTTTCCCATGACTTTCCTCTCTCTCCTTTCCCATGACTTTCCTCTCTCTCCTTTCTCCCAAACTCCCATCAGAATTTGAAAGCACATTTGTATATTATTATTAAAATATTCATAAAAACGCACCAGACTAATTTATAGGAGGAAACAGTAATTTTATCTTCTTTTCCTCGGTTTAAAACGAGTAAATGTGGTCTAAGCCTGTAAAATATTTTTGTCTCATAAACCCTCTCCCTGACGTCACTGTTAACAAACGAAAAAAATATCAGATGTTTTTAGGTTTCGAAATTCTGGGTTCATTTTTTTTCTCGCTTTCTAGCGATGAAATATTTCTCTGCACTAAAGATGTGATCACTTTGTTGTTCGACAACCGTTCAGTTTGCAGCTGTTCTATTTGTACTGATTGAATAAAAACAATATATTTGTTTTTCTCTTCGTTTTTGCCCACCAATACAGAAATAAAAAACATATTTACTTAGTGGCATCCGATCTGAAATCTCCAAGTTAGTCGCAGATGTATTCTTTATGTAATATAATCAACCCAGGCATTTGTACATCAGTGACTGACTCTCACACACACACACACACACACACACACACACACACACACACACACACACACACACACACCAACGTAGTCCCATGAGGCTAAGAGGCAGGAACCGAGAATCGATCCCCGTAAAACAGCGTTGAAATTTCCCCAGTTCCTCTCTCTCTCTCTCTCGGGAAAAATAGGAATGTGAGAATACATACACACACACACACACTCTCTCTCTCTCTCTCAGGTCTTTCAGAGACGCTTTACAATATAATCACCACAAGGCTTCAAGAGTGGACAACACACTGCCGCAAAAAAACTCTTACATTGTTCCCACCCAGAAACTCCTGACCTGGAATATTCCGAGATGTTCAATGCAATTACACATATTCCTGCATAAAGCAAACATTAATCCATGCATCCACAATAAAGCAAGAGGCATGTGAGGAAACAGTGAATAATGATTAAAAATTACCACCATGTTAAATCCTTTCTTGAAGAACAAGCTGACAAGCATACATACATAAACCAACACACGCCAGTTGAAGCGTTTGGAAGTCATTCATCTCCTTCAAGCAAACTCCACAACATTCCTCAAGTATGGGAATCAGTGTTGCTACTTTTCTTTTACTCCCTTTCCAACCTTTGTAGAGGAGTGAAATTAGTAGGATTCACATCAGTGTCACCAGAGAAGGATTCTTGAGCACTGAGTGGATGCGAAAGAGAATTTGCCATCAAGCATGGAGACAGAATATTCTTTAAAAAAAAAAAAAAGTTTTGCTGTGTTGAGAGTTGGAAAGTCAAGATAAAATGATACACGGAGCTGATCGTTGTCCTAATAGAAGCTTCTGCAAATTGTCTTCTTGATGATGATTGATCTACAAAAACAATCCTATGGCACCATGTTGTAGTGTGCCTTTTTATATATCGTGATGAAAGAGAATTTTATCTAAAAATATTTTAGGGGTGGACTGGAAAGCCAGTGGAAGGCATCGGTCATATGACCAAAAAGTCCAGTGAGCGAGGCATCATATGAAACAAGACTTGCATCAGTAAAAACACTTACATTTTACTCTTGTTAAAATTCCACAGCTAATAAATCCATCTATTTATTCACTGGAAGGTTTCAGATTCTTCAGAAATACTGGTACACGTCACAAAGGCAGTACTCATCTATTTATTGTATCCTGTTATGTAATTTAACCAATTACATGACAGGACAGTTTACGAACATATTTACAGGCAGCAGCAACCGGTGTTAGTGAAGCTTAGCTGTGTTATTGTGAAGAAAAGTTGACTGGAGGTGAGATACACAGGAAGAAAACGGGTGAAACAGTGTGAGTGAGTGTGACATAAAGAAGTTAAGATATGAAGATGACTTGTGGGGGTGTTGTGTACACATATATACCGCCAACTTCTCCACAGAATATGTAAGTTTCATTCTTGTTTACATTTCACTTATTTGGAAAATTGCTACTGTAGCAGCTGTTACTTCAGTTGGTCCTGTTACTGCAGCTCTTAAAGCTCTTGCTGCTGCTGTCGGCGTCAGATTCCTTTGGCTTCCTTGTTTCTACGTCGTCGAAGCCAGGTGGCAAGGCGGGAATCCTTGTAGACGCTCTGTGAGCGGTTGACCGTCTTGTCGTTGGGATCGTGAACAGGTCGTCTTGGAGGACGGGGGGGAAGGGCACCCTTACTGGCGTTGTGGTCAGAGCTGCGAGCGTCTCTCACTTCCTTGTTATCATACTCAACCTCAAACTTCTCACGGTAATGTCGTGGCTTCCAGGGAGCAAGCAGGGAGAAGGATCGCGAGACTTTCTTTGTCTGGCGGCTGACACTTCTCTCACTGGGAGCATCTTCAGGGCCGCGACGCACGGGGATGTCAGCGATGGCTGTGGCATGGAGATAAACTGATTTATTGGATCCTGTCGATATCCTTGAAGCCTTTGAGGCACGCGAGGCATGAGAGCCTCCATGACTGTCCACTTCACTCTCGCTACTCTGCAGGGAGCTACCAGCTGAGCCCACTACTGGCGGTGACATGCCCCGAGGGCCACTAGCAGTCCTACGGCCCCTTCCAGCACTCTTGTGGGCCGACCTACTTGAGCGGTTAGGCAGGCTACGGTAGTCACCAACGGCATTCATGCCACCATGATTACTCTCGATGTCGGTGTCACCAAAATACCTGTGCTTAAAACTAGTGGTTCGGGCCGCTTGCGGCGGTGGAGGCGGACCAACAGAAGAGGCAGAGGACTCTGCAGAGTACTTCCTGGTGGGTCGTTGGACAGTGGAGTAGCCACGACCCTCCACTGTAGCATCTCCGGCAGTGCCGCCCCTCCTCTCCCGCAGTTCTGCCCGGCTCAGCGTAGATGTCTGCCAGGGAGGAGGTGGCGCTTTTCCCTCCTCCTCCTCCTGATGCTGCAGCCCCTGTTGTTGATGCTGCTGCTGCTCCCGCTGCTGCTGCCGCTCCTTAGTGAACCATGGAGACTGGCCCTGCAACACAAAATATACTCGTTATACTGATCCTTCACAGCACCTCACCAGCGCCATCTACACATGCTCCCACCTTCAGTTAGTCACCTTTGCCACAATTAGATCTAACTCTAGCGCGCACACACACACACACAAACCACATAATCACCATCTCCAACACTACCACCAGCACCATCTTAACAACAAGAACTACTTACTGCAGGGTTTTATAAGCATGAGCAATGCGTCAAAACTCTATAGAAAAGTGAGAAAAAACATTAAAATCAGATGTAAAGCCAAAACCAATGTGATCAAAATGTTATAAAAATGGAGCTTTTCAAATTAATAGTTATATTAATCAAATCACTGAACGGGTGAGGTGTGAACTCAGTGAGAAGAGCTAAAATTGTAAGGGGGTTATACACTCTCCGAGGAGTGTGAGGTAAATAGGTTTAAGATCCAAGACAATGAAACGCCATTTCTTTGAATCAAAAACCTTCAGCAACAAGGCGTCTCTTGAAGGAAGAACTTGTCCCAACAATATGAGGTAAACGAGCAATTTATTAATCAAGTTGGATTTATGGCTTTACAACTGCTTGAGGTTGCCAGAGAAGAATGTCAGGGGTTAAGTCCTGGATTTTAACATTGTGGATGAGAGTCCCAGGTGGACACCAGTGAGAATGGAGGTACTGCTGTGTTGTGGGGATAATAATGGCTTGGTGGTAGCTGATGATGAAGCAGCAATGAAAATTACATTGTGTGGGTAAGTTAGGAATTAATGTGAATGCACATACATGTCGGGAAGAACAGGTGAGGAGGGAAGGAGAGAGAGAGAGACAGAGAGAGAAAGACACTCACATCACGTCGGATCTTGGAGGCTCTCACGCTGGGACGTCGAGGGCGATGGGAACTACGTGAGGAGGCCCGGGAGGAGGCCCGAGAAGAAACGGGGGCAGGGGCGCTACCCCCGCTACCTCCCTGAGGAGTTTTGCTTGCCTCCCGCCCTCCTCCCCGCAGCCCCAGTAGTGCCCATGGCCACGCCCGCTTCTTCTTGGGAGACTTCTTCTTGGAGGGAGGAGCCTGAGGAGACGTGGGGGTCAGGTCGTTAACACTCGCCGCCCCCTAACCTCTAACACACACACACACAGCCAGGTGTATACATGCTCAGAACCACTCACATACACAGCCAGGTGTATACATACTCAGAACCACTCACATACACACACCTGCGTATATGCACTTAGATTCGCTCATATACTTGGACAAAGACACCTGCATACACTGATTCATATTAGCAAAAGAACCATGCTCATTCACAATTAAATTTACTCAAACACAGAGACACATGTGCACAGACTTAAATATATCACTAAGATCCCATGTTAACCAAACTGAGCTGATTAACAAATATGAACTGGAAATTCAATTATCTCTGATAAGAAACAAGAAAAAACAGCGATAGCAGCTGAAGAATTAATTTAGAGACTAAAGGAATAAATGGGAAAGCTGATGAAATGGAAGGAGGAAACACAAAATGGTGACAGACTCTAGCGTCGGAAAGCAAACTTGAAAACCAGATGGACTGAAATACCGTATTTCTCGGCATATAAGTCGCGCATTTTTTTTTCTCCACAAAAAGTCTTGGAAAAATCACCCTGCGTCTTATATGCTCAAGGTCAGTGTCAAGGGTAAACTTTGTGTTACACTTCAACGTAAAGTAAGAGGGTAATAAACCCTTGAATATTACTGATTTACCGTTATGATACTTCTGTCGTGCGTCTTATATGCTGGAAAATACGGTAGTTTATTGCCGACAGCAGAGTATGTTTTTATTAGCGAAATGTTTTGATATTGACAAATTTCTACGTAAAACAAAATGCTGACCCCATTAAAAGTTTTTTTTTTTTTTCAATGTGTGCCTCTTCCTGGGTATTGAGAACACACAATGACACTGATATGTCTGGTCTCAGAAGAAAACAGACAGCAAAGACAACAATCGAGGGAGAGAATAAAAGGATAATTAAAAAAAAAAAAACTGGAGAAATGACAGAAGGAATAACCTACTCGTCTGAAAAATCCTCCCTCTAGTATATCCCTTATCAATTACTCAGCAATACCACTCCCCCTTCCCCACACACACACACACACACACACGGACTACCTTAAAAGTACAAATTCTACTGATCTGTCCACTGATCCCTCTCCAGGTCTTCAAATCCCTCAGGCCGACGCAGACACCTCTCAAGTAACAAATATTTCATGTGGTCAATTTTCCATGCTGTATCATGCTGTTAGGTTTCAGTCTCATGCTTGCATGCAGAAAATGAAACATGATGGAATTTAATTAAGGAATATTACCGGCAAGACTTTTGGGATATTTTATGAGCTAGAACTTAATATATATTATACACAGAACGATAAGAGATATGTAAGAGTGCTTAGAAACATATAATTCTGGAAAAAATAATTCATTCATTCAATGCATGAAACCTTTTGACAAACTTTTATTAACTAAGTCAATCGGTAATTGATAGACAAATTGATTTAAAAGTGATCAAGGTCACAGGAAAAACGTTTTCTAATAAATATGTGTTAGTTTTTGTTCACGGGTCTTTTGAAACCAGTTGTAAGTAAATTACCATCAAGTGGAATTATCTGTTTTGTGACTGCTAGAAATATATATACGAGCATAAAAAAAATATAGGGAGGTACCCCGTCTGGAACTGGACTGAGGACCCTCATCCTCAGAAAAAAAAAGAATAAACTTCAGGGAAAACTCGAGATTCTCCCCGGAGTGTTTGAATACTTTCTTCTCGGAGACTACATCTCAAATACTTCATCCAACTCCCCAGCGGTGGCTTACGTGCCCAGAATGCTGCAGGCATTTTTCCCTCTGGATAGCAACACTGAGTCTCTGAAAGAGGAAGCTGGCCGTTCTGTGATTCTTGGTTTCTGTGATGAGTTTTTCACCCAGCTCTCTGACGAACTTTAGAACATACTTGCCCCAAGCTCCAAGGGTCTCCGACCCTACTGGGACAAAGTTATAGCAAAGGGCAGGTCAATATATTTGTGGATCTTCTGGGTCTCCCTGCAACTAGCTGCTCCACCCCCTTCAGCTTCAGAGTATGGCAAGTAGTTGTCCGCCAACGTGGAGGCACAGGTGTAGTCCCAGGCAATCTGCTTACCATCCTTCCAGGGTAGTATAGTGGCTCCATCTGGATGATTTTGGCTTCTGTCAGATCTCGGTATTTGGGGTTCCCGTCGAGCTGGGTAACAGGCTATGATGTCATTGACCCCCTCATGTCTAGCATACTTTCCTTCTGATGTATGACAGACAAGAGCATGAAGTTCGAATTGATCAGCTGATGCCCTGCCGCAAATACACCAATGTTTGGTGAGTGTGGGTGCGGCTAGGTGGAGAGCAACACGAATCCGAATGGGCTGTGGGTCGAGTCGAGTGCCCAGATTATTATTATAATAAAAAAGAAGCGCTAAGCCATAAGGGCTATACAGCGCTCGAGTGCCCAGAGGGAAATCAGGAACAGCTAAAAGGGAATCTCCTGAACGTGGTGCCTTCACCGCTAGAAAAGCTATGTCGTTTCCTGAGGCGTTGTTGAGCACTGTGTTGGCATTTTTTCCATGACTGGTTTGTCCCAGTGGGATTGTGTTTTTTGGGAGGAGCTGGTCTGCTTGAGTCTGCAAGGGTGTCCCACAGCATGGCTGCTTCAATGAACCTGGGGTCTTGAGCTCCTATTATACCCCTCAAGTATTCGGGGACAATCTCCTTGACTAGTCCACTGGAAGCCATACACGAGGACAGAAATGCAGGTACAGCTACCTGCGTTGCTTTGTGCACTCCTATACCTCCCAGTTGCACTGGGAGGGTTGCCTGATCCCATTGCTGATCTTCCAGTGACAGATAGTGCCTTCTTAAAGACAGATCTTAGGAGTGAGTTATATTTGTTGGGTTGTCGAAAGAGGGTGTGCACCTCGAGAAGTGAGTCTTGGGACAGTAAGACACCTTGTAAGGACATACAAGACAACATGGGCATCAAGATCACTTATTCTCTCCTCCATTCTTGGCTTGGCGCTTCTTTTTGATTATAATAATAATCTCCTCCATTCTCTGCTGTAGTGGATAAACAAAATACAGATGTATACACAGACTTCGCAAAAGCTATCGACAAGTGTGACCATAGTGTAATAACGCACAAAATGCGGGATAAAGGAATAACAGGAAAATTTGGTAGATGGATCTACAACTTCCTGACAAATAGAACACAGAGTAATAGAAAACAGAGTAAAGTCCCAGGCAGCCATGATAAAAAGCTCTGTTCCACAAGGCACAGTACTCGCTCCCATTCTATTCCTCATCCTCATTTCTGACATAGAGATGTAAGCCACAGCTCCGTGTCTTCCTCTGCAGATGACACCCGGATCATCATGGCAGTGACCTCCATCGAAGACACCGCGAGACTCCAAACGGACATCAACCAAATCTTCGAACGGGCCACTCAAAACAATATGAAGTTCAACGAGGAGAAATTTCAGCTACTCAGATATGGGAAACTTGAAGAAATTAAAAATGTGTCAGGATATACTACAAATTCTAACCATACAATAGAGCGGAAAAGTAATGTGAAGGACCTGGGAGTAATGTCAGAGGATCTCGCCTTCAAAGACCACAACAATGTATCTACCTCATCCGCTAGGAAAATAATAGAATGGATAATGAGAACCTTCAAAACTAGGGATGCCGATTCCATGATGATTCTCTTCAAATCACTCGTGCTCTCTAGGCTGGAATACTGCTGTACACTAACTGCCCCCTATTCAAGGCTGGCAACATAGACCTGGAGTGTGTACAAAGAATTTTCACAGCACACACAAGTACGATAAGGCACCTAAACTACTGGGAATGGTTGAAGGTCCTTGATTTGTATTCCCTCGAATGCAGGCGAGAGAGATACATGATAATATAAGCTTGGAAGGTCCTGGAAGGATTGGTACCAAACCTGCACACGAAAATCACTCCCTATGAAAGCAAAAGACTCAGCAGGAGATGCAACATTCCCCCGATGAAAAGCAGGGGCGCCACGAGTACACAGAGACAACACAATAAGTGTCCGGGGCCCAAGACTGTTCAGTTGCCTCCCAGTTCCACACGAGATTAGTGTATAGGCACGAGGATCAGGCACGTATAACAGGAAGGGCAGTGCAATGAATCTGAGAATATCTGACAGGGAGGCAACGAGTCATGGTATGTGATGAGGTATCACACTGGGCCCCTGTGATGAGCGGGGTCCCACAGGGGTCGGTCCTAGGACCAGTGCTATTTTTGGTATAAGTGAATGACATGATGGAAGGAATAGACTCAGAGGTGTCCCTGTTCACAGATGGTGTGAAGTTAATGAGAATTAAATCCGATGAGGATCAAGCAGGACTACAAAAAGACCTGGACAGGCTGAACACGTGGTCTAGCAACTGGCTTCTCGAATTCAACCCTGCCAAATGCAAAGTGATGAAGATTGGGGAAGGGCAAAGAAGACTGCAGAGTATAGGCTAGGTGGCCATGGGGGTGGCGGGAGTGTTTTGAATGTGGTGAGGAGGCTGGGAAAGCATGGAACCACGAAATTGGCATTCACGGCGGCCTAAGGATTAATATAGGCCTCATTTCATAATAGGAAGTGTCGTAACTGTTCCTGGTGAAGAGTGAGAGAACGTGATTTACGGGACCACCGTAAAAGGGTGGTAAAATTAGTGAATAATGGTTTGACGGGGTGTGACTGGTGCACGGCCATGGTGTGTGTCCAGGGGAAATACCCGTGTGTTAATCCTCGCTCATCGGCCTCAGATCTTAATGGAGTGACCTCTAATGTGTATAATAATTATGAGAGGTTAAATCGTCTTGTGAATGGTAATGTAATCAGTGATAATAACATTGAGTTGAGAGAATGCAGGATGTGAAATAGATCGCCCTGCTCCGAGTGAATGTGTGATTCTCGTACCGAGGATAGGGAAGCTTTATGGAAGCACGACTTCTAAACCGGGACAAACCGACGGGTACCTCATCCTGCTGGAATGAGAACCGTGTCGGTGTAGCAGAACATCGAAATGAGATGGTGAATGGAGGAAATAAGGAGTATCAATCACCCACAGTTAAGTAACCCTTCTAGTTATAGCAGACTGATACTGGCCAGTTAGGTATGTTGTAATTGGATAGGTTATGAGTGATCCAGCTACATCAAGTGACCACCAGAGAATATCTGGTAAGTGGAGAGATTATGTACAAGTGGTTTTCCTTGATGGATATATCCATGTGTAACCTACCCCCCCCCTTCATTCAGTTACACTAATATAATCTATACAGTCCACAATTAATTAGTAGCACCGTACTTGTGGGTGCTATCCAATCCATACTGGTCTCGGATAGATATGGATAAGATTGTGAGGTCGAAGGGACCACCTGCCGTGACCAGGGGTGGTTAAGTTTTCTCACATGTCTACACGGGGTGACTACGGTAAACAATATGGTTGTCTCCCAATGAGATTACTGGTATGTATATAATGTTGAGGTACATACAGGTAAGCACCCTATAAAATTTTCCATAATAATAATAATATGGAGAAGATTATCAGGAGAAGAGTGGTGGAACACCTAGAAAGAAATGAGCTTATCGAGAGCCAACACGGTTTCAGGGACGGGAAATCCTGTGTCACAAACCTACTGGACTTTTATGACAGGGTGACAGCAGTAAGACAAGAGAGGGAGAGGTGGGTGGATTGCATTTTCTTGGACTGTAAGAAGGCGTTTGACACTTCCACACAAGAGATTAGTGCAAAAGCTGGAGGACGAGGCAGGAATAACAAGGCACTACAATGGATCAGGGAATAACTGTCAGGAAGACAGCGAGTCATGGTACAAGGTGAGGTGTCAGAGTGGGCGCCTGTGACGAGTGGGGCTCCACAGGGGTCAGTCCTAGGACCGGTGCTATTTCTGGTATTTGTGAACGACATAACGGAAGGAACAGACTCCGAAGTGACCCTGTTTGCAGATGATGTGAAGTGGATGAGAAAAATTCAATCGGACGAGGACCAGGCAGAACTACAAAGGGATCTGGACAGGCTGCAGGCCTGGTCCAGCAATTGGCTCCTGGAGTTCAACCCCACCAAGTGCAAAGTCATGAAGATTGGGGAAGGGCAAAGAAGACCGCAGATGGAGTACAGTCTAAAGGGCCAGAGACTACAAACCTCACCCAAGAAAAAAGATCTCGGGGTGAGTATAACACCAGGCACATCACCTGAGGCGCACATCAACCAAATAACTGCTGCAGCATATGGGCACCTAGCAAACCTCAGAACAGCATTCCGACATCTTAATAAGGAATCGTTCAGGACCCTGTACACTGTGTACGTTAGGCCCATATTGGAACCCACATCTAGCCAAGCACATAGGCAAGATAAGATAAAATAAGATTTTCTTCGGATTTTTAACCCCGGAGGTTTAGCCACCCAGAATAAACCAAGAAAGTCAGTGAGTCATCGAGGACTGTAACTTATTTCCATTGCGGTCCTTAATCTTGTCCCCCAGGATGCGACCCACACCAGTCGACTAACACCCTACTTCCTGCTAGGTGAACAGGACAACAGGTGTAAGGAAATGCGTCGAAATGTTTCCACCCGCCGGGAATCGAACCCGGGCCCTCCATGTGTGAAGCAGGAGCTATAGCCACCAGAGCTAAGGTGGCTATAGCTATTTTAGCAGAGACCATTGTACACAATCTTAAACAACAATGCTATACAAAGTCACAAGATTGCTCATTATGCCAGGTGGGTTGATGGACTGGTGATGCCCGACCAGTGTCTAAGCACCAGAACTTCATACTTCAATTGTGAATGGTTACATAACGCATTTAGTTGTTAGTGTACCATACAGTGGCCAGCACACAAGAGTTCAAGATAACATAAGGAGAGGTTAAAGGCTATTAGTAGAAATTAGAAATTTAGATCGTAGAAATATTGGAAAGGCATATTAACCGACACTGAGAATAATAATAAACAATATTTAGGAAGAGATACTTCTGAGTACCTCAACAGAACATTCGAGTACCCCAAAGCAGGACACTTAAATGGACAAAGAGCACATCCTCTTCCTTTTATTATTTAAAAAGGTTACATAGAATAATGGCAATGTATATAGTATCCAACGAGAGGCATTTTCTCAAACCACATGGCCTATTATAAGGGACTAGAAGAAGCTTGGGGCTGGCCATTATATCTTATAATTTTATACATGATATCTCAGAAACCCTCCTACCCCATATGGGGAGTATGGGAATGGTGATAGGATGGGGTTGGCACCGACCATTCTTAGGGTAACCGTGGCCAGTGACACATCTGCACTATGCTACTCTGAGAACTCTCTCCCTGCTTTAGTTGCTCTCTTGCAACATTGCATAGCTCCTGATAATGCAGTGAGAAATGTGAAAGTACTTGAGCTAAAGATTTCCACCCCCCAAGGCTTGCCTTGCACAGTTAAGATTGCCTGTCAATGATTGTTTGCAATATATATATATATATATATATTTATGTTGCCAACACAATGCTCAACAATGCTTCAGTAAAGGATAAAGCTCGTCTCCTGGCGGTGAAGGCACCACACTTAGGAGATTTCCTTTTAACTGTTCCCAATTCCTACCTGGGCACTTGACTCGACCCACAGGCCATTCGGATTGGTGTTGCTTTTCGCCTAAACGCCCCCATCCTCACCGAACATAGGTGTATTTGTGGCAGGGCGTCGGCTGATTAATTCGGACTTTATGGTCTCGTGTGTCACACAGCAGAAGAGAAGTATGCCAGACATGAGAAGGTCAACATCATCATAAAGAGAAGCCTCGTCACAGCCCGTTGCCCAGCTCAACGGGAACCCCAAGTACAGAGGTCTGATGGAAGTCAAAAGCGTCCTGATGGAGCCACTATGCTACCCTGGAAGAATGGTAATCAGATTGCCTGCGACTACACCTGTGCTGCCTCACTGGCAGACACCTACTTGCCATACTCTGAAGCTGAAGGGTGTGGAGCCACCAGCTACAGGGAGACCCAGAAGACCCTTACCCCTTGCTGTAACTTCATCCCAGTAGGGTCAGAGACCCTTGGAGCATGGGGCAAGTGTGCTCTAAAGTTTCTCAAAGAGCTGGGTGATAAACTCATCACAGAAACCAGGGATCACAGGGCGGCCAGCTTCCTCTTTCTGAGACTTAGTGTTGCAATCCAGAGGGAAAATGCCTGCAGCATTCTGGGCTCACGGCCCACCACCGGGGAGCTGGACAAAGTATTCAAGATGTAACTCTGAAATGTTGTTTATGTTGTTCTGCTCCCTATTGTATTTTTGTCAATGTATTTTGTCTTTAAATAAAGTCTACTTAGAATATAAACTATAAGAGGTGGTAGGAGAAGATAACATTCAAACAGCTCCGGGGAGAACCTTGAGATTTTCCTGAAGTAAGTTTATTCTTTTCTCCGAGGATCAAGGAAGGTTCCTTGATGTTGGTGAGGGGCTCTTGATTTAGGGAATTGGATCTGTGCTCCAGTTCCCCGAATTAAGCCTGAATGCCTTCCACATCTCCCCCAGGCGCTGTATAATCCTCCGGGTTTAGAGCTTCCCCTTGATTATAATAATTCTCCGAGGATGAGGGTCCCCAACACAGTTCCAGAGGTGGTATCTCTCTCTCTAATATATATATATATATATATATATATATATATATATATATATATATATATATATATATATATATATATATATATATATATAGTAAGAAGAGAAGGAGAAACCTGCGATATATTAGTAAACAATAAAACGAAAGTTAAAAGTAGAAATGTTTCAATAGCCGACCCAAATTTCTCACATTATCAAAAAACAGCAGTTCCATAATAAAGTGAAAAAGAATGAAAGTGCCTGAAATAATGTTACTTTCCACTTGCATATTAAGTGGTAGACAAGAAGCACCCTGAGAGGTACTACCCACTTGCTAAAGTGCTGGTGGATTTCGTGTGTGTCTAGTAATAATAATAAGACGACAGGTACATCTTGTGCTGCTAGCGACATTTAGTACATACATGTACATGCTTATACACTCATCTGAGTTTTCTTCTAATTCCTTAATAGTTCTTGGTTCTTTTAGTGTTTCCTTTTATCTCCATGAGGAAGTGGGTGAGATTTCTTCCTCCGTAGGTCATATATGTCGTAAAAGGTGACTAAAATACCTTAAGCAACCTCTTGTCCTGTATAAAGAACAATGGACAAAATTTTTAAGGTTGTGTGAAAGTGCATGGGTGTAGTGTGGATGATAAGAAAGTGCATGGGTGTAGTGTGGATGATAAGAAAGTGCATGGGTGTAGTATGGATGATAAGAAAGTGCATGGGTGTAGTATGGATGATAAGAAAGTGCATGGGTGCAGTGTGGATGATAAGAAAGTGCATGGGTGTAGTGTGGATGATAAGAAAGTGCATGGGTGTAGTGTGGATGATAAAAAAGTGCTTGGGTGTAGTGTGGATGATAAGAAAGTGCATGGGTGAGGTATGGACGATAAGAAAGTGCATGGGTGTAGTGTGGATGATAAGAAAGTGCAATGGTGTAGTGTGGATGATAAGAAAGTGCATGGGTGTAGTGTGGATAAGAAAGTGCATGGGTGTTACTAAAAACAACAGACATAGCCCCACTCCACAAAGGGGGCAGTAAAGCAACAGCAAAGAACTACAGACCAATAGCACTAACATCCCATATCATAAAAATCTTTGAAAGGGTCCTAAGAAGCAAGATCACCACCCATCTAGAAACCCATCAGTTACACAACCCAGGGCAACATGGGTTTAGAACAGGTCGCTCCTGTCTGTCTCAACTATTGGATCACTACGACAAGGTCCTAAATGCACTAGAAGACAAAAAGAATGCAGATGTAATATATACAGACTTTGCAAAAGCCTTCGACAAGTGTGACCATGGCGTAATAGCGCACAAAATGCGCGCTAAAGGAATAACAGGAAAAGTCGGTCGATGGATCTATAATTTCCTCACTAACAGAACACAGAGAGTAGTCGTCAACAGAGTAAAGTCCGAGGCAGCTACGGTGAAAAGCTCTGTTCCACAAGGCACAGTACTAGCTCCCATCTTGTTCCTCATCCTCATATCCGACATAGACAAGGATGTCAGCCACAGCACCGTGTCTTCCTTTGCAGATGACACCCGAATCTGCATGACAGTGTCTTCCATTGCAGACACTGCAAGGCTCCAGGCGGACATCAACCAAATCTTTCAGTGGGCTGCAGAAAACAATATGAAGTTCAACGATGAGAAATTTCAATTACTCAGATATGGTAAACATGAGGAAATTAAATCTTCATCAGAGTACAAAACAAATTCTGGCCACAAAATAGAGCGAAACACCAACGTCAAAGACCTGGGAGTGATTATGTCGGAGGATCTCACCTTCAAGGACCATAACATTGTATCAATCACATCTGCTAGAAAAATGACAGGATGGATAATGAGAACCTTCAAAACTAGGGAGGCCAAGCCCATGATGACACTCTTCAGGTCACTTGTTCTATCTAGGCTGGAATATTGCTGCACTCTAACAGCACCTTTCAAGGCAGGTGAAATTGCCGACCTAGAAAATGTACAGAGAACTTTCACGGCGCGCATAACGGAGATAAAACACCTCAATTACTGGGAGCGCTTGAGGTTTCTAAACCTGTATTCCCTGGAACGCAGGAGGGAGAGATACATGATTATATACACCTGGAAAATCCTAGAGGGACTAGTACCGAACTTGCACACGAAAATCACTCACTACGAAAGCAAAAGACTTGGCAGACGATGCACCATCCCCCCAATGAAAAGCAGGGGTGTCACTAGCACGTTAAGAGACCATACAATAAGTGTCAGGGGCCCGAGACTGTTCAACTGCCTCCCAGCACACATAAGGGGGATTACCAACAGACCCCTGGCAGTCTTCAAGCTGGCACTGGACAAGCACCTAAAGTCAGTTCCTGATCAGCCGGGCTGTGGCTCGTACGTTGGTTTGCGTGCAGCCAGCAGGCTGATCAGGCGCTGATCCACCAGGAGGCCTGGTCACAGACCGGGCCGCGGGGGCGTTGACCCCCGAAACTCTCTCCAGGTAAACTCCAGGTAAACTCCAGGTGTAGTGTGGATGATAAGAAAGTGCATGGGTGTAGTATGGATGATAAGAAAGTGCATGGGTGTAGCATGGATGATAAGAAAGTGCATGGGTGTAGTGTGGATGATAAGAAAGTGCATGGGTGTAGTATCGATGATAAGAAAGTGCATGGGTGTAGTATGGATGATAAGAAAGTGCATGGGTGTAGTATGGATGATAAGAAAGTGCATGGGTGTAGTGTGGATGATAAGAAAGTGCAAGGGTGTAGTGTGGATGATAAGAAAGTGCATGGGTGAGGTATGGACGATAAGAAAGTGCATGGGTGTAGTATGGATGATAAGAAAGTGCATGGGTGTAGTATGGATGATAAGAAAGTGCATGGGTGTAGTATGGATGATAAGAAAGTGCATGGGTGTAGTATGGATGATAAGAAAGTGCATGGGTGTAGTATGGATGATAAGAAAGTGCATGGGTGTAGTATGGACGATAAGAAAGTGCATGGGTGTAGTATGGATGACAAGAAAGTGCATGGGTGTAGTATGGATGATAAGAAAGTGCATGGGTGTAGTATGGATGATAAGAAAGTGCATGGGTGTAGTATGGATGATAAGAAAGTGCATGGGTGTAGTATGGATGATAAGAAAGTGCTTGGGTGTAGCATGGATGATAAGAAAGTGCATGGGTGTAGTATGGATGATAAGAAAGTGCATGGGTGTAGTATGGATGATAAGAAAGTGCATGGGTGTAGTATGGATGATAAGAAAGTGCATGGGTGTAGTATGGATGATAAGAAAGTGCATGGGTGTAGCATGGATGATAAGAAAGTGCATGGGTGTAGCATGGATGATAAGAAAGTGCATGGGTGTAGTATGGATGATAAGAAAGTGCATGGGTGTAGTATGGATGATAAGAAAGTGCATGGGTGTAGTATGGATGATAAGAAAGTGCATGGGTGTAGCATGGATGATAAGAAAGTGCATGGGTGTAGTATGGATGATAAAGTGCATGGGTGTAGAATGGATGATAAGAAAGTGCATGGGTGTGGTATGGATGATAAGAAAGAACCGATTGCGAATGTTATGGATGGAAAGAATCTTGATTTTCTAGCTCTCAGCGAAACGAAGTTGAAGGTTTACCTGGAGAGGGATTCGGGGGGTCAACGCCCCTGCGGCCCGGTCTGAGACCAGGCCTCATAGTAGATCAGGGTCTGATCAACCAGGCTGTTAATGCTGGCCGCACGCAAGCTGACGTACGAACCACAGCCCGGTTGGTCAGGTGCTGACTTTAGGTGCCTGTCCATTGCCTTCTTGAAGACAGGGGTCTATTGGTAATCTCCCTTATGTATGCTGGGAAGCAGTTGAACAGTCTTGGGCCCCGGACACTTAATGTGTTGTCTCTCAGTGTACTCGTGGCGCCGCTGCTTTTCATTGTGAGAATGTTGCATCTCCTGCCGAGTCTTTTGCTTTCGTAAGAAGTGATTTTCGTGTGTAAGTTTGGTACTAATCCCTCTAGGGTTTTCCAAGTGTAATGAGTGAATCAATTCAAGAATTACGTAGGATGTGAGAAGTGGGTAATAATGTGTGTTTATGTACCTGGGAAAGAGAGGAATGTAGGGAGAGACATACAGACAGAGATTTTGGGAGGTGTTCAGTAAGTGCTTAGAGAGTTTTGAACCAAGTGAGATAATTGTTGTCAGGGACTTAAATGCTAAAGTGGAAGAAGCTGTTGTAGACAGCGTAGTAGGTGATAAATTAGACATGTGCAACTCTTGGGTATCTTTATTGAGGAAACGTTTCGCCACACAGTGGCTTCATCAGTGCATACGTAGGAGAAACTTGAAGAACAGGAGGAGAATGAGGTAATCAGTCCCTCAACCTTGAGTCGATGTGTTCAGTCCATCAATCCATCAAGATTGATGGACTGAACACATCGACTCAAGGTTGAGGGACTGATTACCTCATTCTCCTCCTGTTCTTCAAGTTTCTCCTACGTATGGACTGATGAAGCCACTGTGTGGCGAAACGTTTCCTCAATAAAGATACCCAAGAGTTGCACATGTGTCTAATTTATCAACATGTCGGTTCTCTGAACCATTCATCTACAAAGCGTAGTAGGTAACTTTGAAATGCCAGGAGTAAATGATAAGGCGGGTAGGGCCTCTGAGCCATGTAAAGAACGAAGTTTGGTAATATTTTAAGAAACAGAAGATAAGTAAGTCTTCGAGACACGAGATAGGATATAGGGCGTAATGACAGCAGACTGTTGAAGAACGTATATGTGGCGGAAAGATTGATGGATAGACTTCTGGACGTACTCTATCGATGAGTCAGATCTTGGCCACGAACAGATCTTAGGTGCTTTTAAGCTATTGATAACCTTAAAGGGCACATAAGTTTTCTCGTCTTCTAATAATATGTTCATTTTTCCTCTATAATCTACCTTGTCCATAATTATTATTGGGGAACATATGTGCCTGTTAAGCAGCCTGGTGACCATAACAGAGTGAACCGTGTTGACGATGCAGTTCCGCCCACACCAGTATCGGCACCTGTGCAGATTGCGACTGCATTTACTGCATGTATTAAGCAGTTAGGTTCACAATGTACTCGTAGCTGTCACACTGGCACAGTGTAAGAGATAACAAAGGTAAGAACCCCCCACCGCCCACCTTCACCTACATCACAGTCTAAGTGTGATGTCATCTATTTCAAATGTGGTAAATGCGAACTCTATAGGTCTATGGAACCGTGATCACTGCCGCAGGTCCAGTGTTCCGCCAGGGTTTAGAGCATGACATTGAGGAGAGTATCACTCTAAAACGTTTGAAGATATCCTTATCTATCCGTAAACTGAAGGATGTTCAGTCTGGCACCAACTGTTGCTGGTTAAGATGTACGTCAAGTAGTGGAAGGCGTAGTAGAGGTAGTCAGTCTTGGAGTTCGGAAAAAGACTTGTGTCTGCACAAAACATACAGAATTAGTCACTTTCGCAGAGTCACTGTATCCTGTACCTGTTTACATGCGTTAGACACTCTGAGCAAAGATGTACCTGTCATCAGACTGGATGGTGAGTGATGAGGTTGGTGCCAGTCATTCAAGGAAGACCAGCCTTGCCACTAAGTGTGGAGTCATGAATAGCGAAGACTCTGATGACATACACGAACTCTCTTGTCTATATGTACAGTACGACAACCCAACTGGTCCCTTGGTAGAGTGTCTCATCTTCAGCAAACCAAACTCTTCCTTGAGTCAGGAAGGTTCCTTGATGTTGGTGAGGGGCTCTTGATTTAGGGAATTGGATCTGTGCTCCAGTTCCCCGAATTAAGCCTGAATGCCTTCCACATCCCCCCCCCCAGGCGCTGTATAATCCTCCGGGTTTAGCGCTTCCCCCTTGATTATAATAATAATAATTTTCCTTGAGTCATGTTCAGTCGTAAATGCCATAAGGTGGCCCGTGGCCTGGTAGAAACAGCTCTCGCTTGACACGCTGAGATATCCGGGTTCGATTCCCGGCAAGGATGAAAACACTGGGTGTGTTTCTTTACACTATGTTGGGTCGCATCCTGGGACAAGATTGACCTAATTTGTACGAAATGCTGTGCATAACAAGGGGCTTTCTGTACAGTAGTATGTCACTGATGTCAGATAGGACTGTATACCTTGTACATGTAGATTATTATTATTATTATAATCAAGGGGAAGCGCTAAACCCGGAGGATTATACAGCGCCTGGGGCAGGGGGATGTGGAAGGCATTCAGGCTTAATTCGGGGAACTGGAGCACAGATCCAATTCCCTAAATCAAGAGCCCCTCACCAACATCAAGGAACCTTCCTTGAGGGGTTGTACTTGTGGAAATAAAGATATTATTAGGTCTTTGCTTGCCTGCAGCCACACTGGCTTGCCTGCAGCCACACTGGCTTGCCTGCAGCCACACTGGCTTGCCTGCAGCCACACTGGCTTGCCTGCAGCCACACTGGCTTGCCTGCAGCCACACTGGCTTGCCTGCAGCCACACTGGCTTGCCTGCAGCCACACTGGCTTGCCTGGAGCCACACTGGCTTGCCTGCAGCCACACTGGCTTGCCTGCAGCCACACTGGCTTGCCTGCAGCCACACTGGCTTGCCTGGAGCCACACTGGCTTGCCTGCAGCCACACTGGCTTGCCTGCAGCCACACTGGCTTGCCTGCAGCCACACTGGCTTGCACACTGGCTTGCCTGCAGCCACACTGGCTTGCCTGCAGCCACACTGGCTTGCCTGCAGCCACACTGGCTTGCCTGGAGCCACACTGGCTTGCCTGCAGCCACACTGGCTTGCCTGCAGCCACACTGGCTTGCCTGCAGCCACACTGGCTTGCCTGCAGCCACACTGGCTTGCCTGCAGCCACACTGGCTTGCCTTCAGCCACACTGGCTTGCCTGCAGCCACACTGGCTTGCCTGCAGCCACACTGGCTTGCCTGCAGCCACACTGGCTTGCCTGGAGCCACACTGACTTGCCTGCAGCCACACTGGCTTGCCTGCAGCCACACTGGCTTGCCTGCAGCCACACTGGCTTGCCTGCAGCCACACTGGCTTGCCTGCAGCCACACTGGCTTGCCTGCAGCCACACTGGCTTGCCTGCAGCCACACTGGCTCGCCTGCAGCCACACTGGCTCGCCTGCAGCCACACTGGCTCGCCTGCACCCACACTGGCTCGCCTGCACCCACACTGGCTCGCCTGCAGCCACACTGGCTCGCCTGCAGCCACACTGGCTCGCCTGCACCCACACTGGCTCGCCTGCACCCACACTGGCTTGCCTGCAGCCACACTGGCTCGCCTGCAGCCACACTGGCTTGCCTGCAGCCACACTGGCTTGCCTGCAGCCACACTGGCTTGCCTGCAGCCACACTGGCTTGCCTGCAGCCACACTGGCTTACCTGCAGCCACACTGGCTTACCTGCAGCCACACTGGCTTGCCTGCAGCCACACTGGCTTGCCTGCAGTCACACTGGCTTACCTGCAGCCACACTGGCTTGCCTGCAGCCAAACTGGCTTGCCTGCAGCCACACTGGCTTGCCTGCAGCCACACTGGCTTGCCTGCAGCCACACTGGCTTGCCTGCAGCCACACTGGCTTACCTGCAGACACACTGGCTTGCCTGCAGCCACACTGGCTTGCCTGCAGCCACACTGGCTTGCCTGCAGCCACACTGGCTTGCCTGCAGCCACACTGGCTTGCCTGCAGCCACACTGGCTTACCTGCAGCCACACTGGCTTGCCTGCGGCCACACTGGCTTACCTGCGGCCACACTGGCTTGCCTGCAGCCACACTGGCTTGCCTGCAGCCACACTGGCTTGCCTGCAGCCACGCTGGCTTGCCTGCAGCCACGCTGGCTTGCCTGCAGCCATACTGGCTTGCCTGCGGACACACGGGCTTGCCTGCAGCCACACTGGCTTACCTGCAGCCACACTGGCTTGCCTGCAGACACACTGGCTTGCCTGCAGCCACACTGGCTTGCCTGCAGCCACACTGGCTTGCCTGCAGCCACACTGGCTTGCCTGCAGCCACACTGGCTTGCCTGTAGCCACACTGGCTTGCCTGCAGCCACACTGGTTTACCTGCAGCCACACTGGCTTGCCCGCAGCCACACTGGCTTGCCCGCAGCCACATTGGCTTGCCCGCAGCCACACTGGCTTGCCCGCAGCCACATTGGCTTGCCCGCAGCCACATTGGCTTGCCCGCAGCCACATTGGCTTGCCTGCAGCCACACTGGCTCACCTGCAGCCACACTGGCTCACCTGCAGCCACACTGGCTTGCCTGCAGCCACACTGGCTTGCTTGCAGCCACACGCTTGCCTGCAGCCACACTGGCTTGCCTGCAGCCACACTGGCTTACCTGCAGCCACACTGGCTTGCCTGCAGCCACACTGGTTTGCCTGCAGCCACATTGGCTTGCCTGCAGCCACACTGGCTTGCCTGCAGCCACACTGGCTTAACTGCAGCCACACTGGCTTGCCTGCAGCCACACTGGCTTGCCTGCAGCCACACTGGCTTGCCTGCAGCCACACTGGCTTGCCTGCAGCCACACTGGCTTTCCTGCAGCCACACTGGCTTGCCTGCAGCCACACTGGTTTGCCTGCAGCCACACTGGCTTACCTGCAGCCACACTGGCTTGCCTGCAGCCACACTGGCTTACCTGCAGCCACACTGGCTTGCCTGCAGCCACACTGGCTTACCTGCAGCCACACTGGCTTGCCTGCGGCCACACTGGCTTATCTGCGGCCACACTGGCTTGCCTGCAGCCACACTGGCTTGCCTGCAGCCACACTGGCTTGCCTGCAGCCACGCTGGCTTGCCTGCAGCCACGCTGGCTTGCCTGCAGCCATACTGGCTTGCCTGCGGACACACGGGCTTGCCTGCAGCCACACTGGCTTACCTGCAGCCACACTGGCTTGCCTGCAGACACACTGGCTTGCCTGCAGCCACACTGGCTTGCCTGCAGCCACACTGGCTTGCCTGCAGCCACACTGGCTTGCCTGCAGCCACACTGGCTTGCCTGTAGCCACACTGGCTTGCCTGCAGCCACACTGGTTTACCTGCAGCCACACTGGCTTGCCCGCAGCCACATTGGCTTGCCCGCAGCCACATTGGCTTGCCCGCAGCCACATTGGCTTGCCCGCAGCCACATTGGCTTGCCTGCAGCCACACTGGCTCACCTGCAGCCACACTGGCTCACCTGCAGCCACACTGGCTTGCCTGCAGCCACACTGGCTTGCTTGCAGCCACACGCTTGCCTGCAGCCACACTGGCTTGCCTGCAGCCACACTGGCTTGCCTGCAGCCACACTGGCTTGCCTGCAGCCACACTGGCTTGCCTGCAGCCACATTGGCTTGCCTGCAGCCACACTGGCTTGCCTGCAGCCACACTGGCTTAACTGCAGCCACACTGGCTTGCCTGCAGCCACACTGGCTTGCCTGCAGCCACACTGGCTTGCCTGCAGCCACACTGGCTTTCCTGCAGCCACACTGGCTTGCCTGCAGCCACACTGGCTTGCCTGCAGCCACACTGGCTTACCTGCAGCCACACTGGCTTGCCTGCAGCCACACTGGCTTACCTGCAGCCACACTGGCTTGCCTGCAGCCACACTGGCTTACCTGCAGCCACACTGGCTTGCCTGCAGCCACACTGGCTTGCTTGCAGCCACACTGCAGCCACACTGGCGTGCCTGCAGCCACACTGGCTTGCCTGCAGCCACACTGGCTTGCCTGCAGCCACACTGGCTTGCCTGCAGTCACACTGGCTTGCCTGCAGCCACACTGGCTTGCCTGCAGCCACACTGGCTTGCCTGCAGCCACACTGGCTTGCCTGCAGCCACACTGGCTTGCCTGCAGCCACACTGGCTTGCCTGCAGCCACACTGGCTTGCCTGCAGCCACACTGGCTTGCCTGCAGCCACACTGGCTTGCCTGCAGCCACACTGGCTTGCCTGCAGCCACACTGGCTTGCCTGCAGCCACACTGGCTTGCCTGCAGCCACACTGGCTTGCCTGCAGCCACACTGGCTTGCCTGCAGCCACACTGGCTTGCCTGCAGCCACACTGGCTTGCCTGCAGCCACACTGGCTTGCCTGCAGCCACACTGGCTTGCCTGCAGCCACACTGGCTTGCCTGCAGCCACACTGGCTTGCCTGCAGCCACACTGGCTTGCCTGCAGCCACACTGGCTTGCCTGCAGCCACACTGGCTTGCCTGCAGCCACACTGGCTCGCCTGCAGCCACACTGGCTCGCCTGCAGCCACACTGGCTCGCCTGCAGCCACACTGGCTCGCCTGCAGCCACACTGGCTCGCCTGCAGCCACACTGGCTCGCCTGCAGCCACACTGGCTCGCCTGCAGCCACACTGGCTCGCCTGCAGCCACACTGGCTCGCCTGCAGCCACACTGGCTCGCCTGCAGCCACACTGGCTCGCCTGCAGCCACACTGGCTCGCCTGCAGCCACACTGGCTCGCCTGCAGCCACACTGGCTCGCCTGCAGCCACACTGGCTCGCCTGCAGCCACACTGGCTCGCCTGCAGCCACACTGGCTCGCCTGCAGCCACACTGGCTCGCCTGCAGCCACACTGGCTCGCCTGCAGCCACACTGGCTTGCCTGCAGCCACACTGGCTTGCCTGCAGCCACACTGGCTTGCCTGCAGCCACACTGGCTTGCCTGCAGCCACACTGGCTTGCCTGCAGCCACACTGGCTTGCCTGCAGCCACACTGGCTTGCCTGCAGCCACACTGGCTTGCCTGCAGCCACACTGGCTTGCCTGCAGCCACACTGGCTTGCCTGCAGCCACACTGGCTTGCCTGCAGCCACACTGGCTTGCCTGCAGCCACACTGGCTTCCCTAGCATTCACTTTAAGGTTCAGGGAAACATATTCTTGACCAGATACCTAGTTCATGATTCTGTCTTCCCTGGTGACCTTACCGCTCACAAGACCATGCCTGACCTTACCGCTCACAAGACCATGCCTGACCTTACCGCTCACAAGACCATGCCTGACCTTACCGCTCACAAGACCATGCCTGACCTTACCGCTCACAAGACCATGCCTGACCTTACCGCTCACAAGACCATGCCTGACCTTACCCCTCACAAGACCATGCCTGACCTTACCCCTCACAAGACCATGCCTGACCTTACCGCTCACAAGACCATGCCTGACCTTACCGCTCACAAGACCATGCCTGACCTTACCCCTCACAAGACCATGCCTGACCTTACCGCTCACAAGACCATGCCTGACCTTACCGCTCACAAGACCATGCCTGACCTTACCGCTCACAAGACCATGCCTGACCTTACCGCTCACAAGACCATGCCTGACCTTACCGCTCACAAGACCATGCCTGACCTTACCCCTCACAAGACCATGCCTGACCTTACCGCTCACAAGACCATGCCTGACCTTACCGCTCACAAGACCATGCCTGACCTTACCCCTCACAAGACCATGCCTGACCTTACCGCTCACAAGACCATGCCTGACCTTACCCCTCACAAGACCATGCCTGACCTTACCGCTCACAAGACCATGCCTGACCTTACCGCTCACAAGACCATGCCTGACCTTACCCCTCACAAGACCATGCCTGACCTTACCGCTCACAAGACCATGCCTGACCTTACCGCTCACAAGACCATGCCTGACCTTACCGCTCACAAGACCATGCCTGACCTTACCGCTCACAAGACCATGCCTGACCTTACCGCTCACAAGATCATGCCTGACCTTACCCCTCACAAGACCATGCCTGACCTTACCGCTCACAAGACCATGCCTGACCTTACCGCTCACAAGACCATGCCTGACCTTACCGCTCACAAGACCATGCCTGACCTTACCGCTCACAAGACCATGCCTGACCTTACCGCTCACAAGACCATGCCTGACCTTACCGCTCACAAGACCATGCCTGACCTTACCGCTCACAAGACCATGCCTGACCTTACCGCTCACAAGACAATGCCTGACCTTACCGCTCACAAGACCATGCCTGACCTTACCGCTCACAAGACCATGTCTGACCTTACCGCTCACAAGATCATGCCTGACCTTACCCCTCACAAGACTATGCCTGACCTTACCGCTCACAAGACCATGCCTGACCTTACCGCTCACAAGACCATGCCTGACCTTACCCCTCACAAGACCATGCCTGACCTTACCGCTCACAAGACCATGCCTGACCTTACCCCTCACAAGACCATGCCTGACCTTACCCCTCACAAGACAATGCCTGACCTTACCGCTCACAAGACTATGCCTGACCTTACCGCTCACAAGACCATGTCTGACCTTACCGCTCACAAGACCATGCCTGACCTTACCCCTCACAAGACTATGCCTGACCTTACAGCTCACAAGACCATGCCTAACCTTACCCCTCACAAGACCATGCCTGACCTTACCTTTCACAAGACCATGCCTGACCTTACCGCTCACAAGACCATGCCTGACCTTACCGCTCACAAGACCATGCCTGACCTTACCGCTCACAAGACCATGCCTGACCTTATCCCTCACAAGACTGGACAGGCACCTAAAGTAAGTACCTGACCAGCCGGGATGTGGTTCGTACGTCAATTTGCGTGCGGCCAGTAGTAACAGCCTACTTGATCAGACCCTGATCCACCACGAGGCCTGGTTTCAGACCGTGCCGCAGGAGCGTTCACCCCCGACGCCCTCTCCAGGTATGCCAGACCTCAAGATTCGTCTTGATCTAGTTGATTTAAAAGTCAGTTTTAATGATGTGGATATTCCTCTCTTCAGGATTTGCATTAGTTCCACTCTTTATCACTCAGTGTCAGAGTTTGTTCATTGTCTAGAAACCTTTGAAACTAAGGGATTCTACAACAGCAGAATCTCCAAGCAGTCGAAGTCTTGCCTAAACCATCCAAGAGTACGTGTCACCGCACCTCCTGATTATCAACACATTTACGAGTAAAAATCAATCTGAGGATGTTCAGTCTAACTTCTGCTCTAACTCGAATTCTGATCATGATGGTAAAAGTAATCAAGCCTCAGGTGGATCCCTGATGGCAGGTGATTATCTGAATTATGCCATAGCTTCTGTGAGCAAAGTTAGAGCTTGTACAAAGAATGATGTCACTGTCAGCTAACTTGCTTACTCTAGTTATGGTATTTGTGAATCATGGTTTTGAAGGAGACCAGGTGCTGGTAGACCTCATCATATTACCTCTCCTTTTGAGAGTCGAAAGAAAAGTGCCATCAGATGCAGTTCTTCCAACAGAATCTAGTGAATCTTCCGTAACCCAGCCAGTGTAGGAGTGTACCCTAGCTATGACAGTTCTGGTGAAGTTCCTAGACTTCTCAATGTGCTTAACAGTGCTTGCTCAGCAGTCACATTAGATGGTGAACTTATGGAATTGAACCCACATATTTCACATCATATCCATTTTGAAAAAGGTGTTGCGCCTATTTACGTACCTGCTTATTGCTTACCTTATGTGCAAAGTGTTTCTGATGAACTAATTGTTAATTTGCTCTATAATGGAGGTACTTAAGACTACTTCCTGAGGAACTCTCCACTCACTCTTGTGCCTATGATGGATGGGACATGGGGTCTTGTAATCGACTACAGAAAATTCATTGTCAGTACAATCCCAGACGGATTCCCACTGCCAGTATTGGATGACTTATTGCAGAAGGTTGGCAACAAAAATTTTGACTTTACCTTCTACAGGGCTTTTGGCAGCTTCCTCTTGGTGATCACAATAAAGAATTTATGGTATTCTCGTTCTCTATGCCAGACATTATCCGTTCAAAATTTTGTCATTTGGGTTAAAGAGTAGCCCTATAATATTCAACTGTCTGATGATGACAATATATCAATCTTCTAAATAACAAGCTTATGATTTACTAAGACAGTCTCATTGTAATGTCTCAGGATGTATCTTCTCATCTCATAAAACTTGAGCAGGTATTGGTCAAACTGGCCAAGGCTAAACTCAAGGTCAAGCTCTCTAAATGCCAGTATTTCAATAAACAGATGAAATTTTTGGGTCATGCATTGACTCAAGATGGCATAAAGGTAAATGAGTCCAAACTCTCTGCCAATCAGAATTTCCCAAGACTATAACAGCAGGTATAGTTCGCTACTTCATAGACCTGATTGATCCTACCATACTTTCATTACCAGTTACTTTACTAGTGCTGCACCAATGACTAATTCTCAAAAATGATGTTCCCTTTGAGTGGACTTGTGACCAGGAAAGAGTATTTTCATGCTTTAGAATAGGTTAACATCAGACCCGGTTCTCAAATTTCCTGACTTCACCAAAGTTGGCATTAGGACCGTTTATCGCATGTGCCCAATAGTATGCCAATAGCCTATGCTAGTCATTCTTACCAGAGCCACGATAGACTACTGTCACAGAGCTCAAGAACATAGCCACTGTCTGGGCCTTGTGTCATTTTCTAGATTATAACTACGAATATCCCATCAAGATTTATATTTGATCATTTGTCTCTGTTGTCTCTCTCTGCAAACGAAAATCTCTCAGGAAAGCATTCTCTGTGGCCTCTTACTCTTTCAATGACTATAACCTAGAAATCTTCTATGTTTCTGATAAGTATGCCCGAAATGCCTAGCCATGCTAAGCGTTCTAGTGGTACACTCTGTAATCACAATTTTACTACATGTAAACCAAACAATAACCAAATTTCTGTAAACTCAGCATTGTAATCCTTATAGAGAATAAACTTTGAATTTGAATTTGAATTTGAATTTGAAGTAAAACGCTGCTACCAATGCTCTGCTGAGGAATATTTCTTTTATTTGCACTGACAATTCATTTTCATTGAGGTTCTAGAGAGAGATACCTGGAGTTTACCTGGAGAGAGTTTCGGGGGTCAACGCCCCCGCGGCCCGGTCTGTGACCAGGCCTCCTGGTGGATCAGCCCCTGATCAACCAGGCTGTTGCTGCTGGCTGCACGCAAACCAACGTACGAGCCACAGCCCGGCTGATCAGGAACTGACTTTAGGTGCTTGTCCAGTGCCAGCTTGAAGACTGCCAGGGGTCTGTTGGTAATCCCCCTTATGTGTGCTGGGAGGCAGTTGAACAGTCTCGGGCCCCTGACACTTATTGTATGGTCTCTTAACGTGCTAGTGACACCCCTGCTTTTCATTGGGGGGATGGTGCATCGTCTGCCAAGTCTTTTGCTTTCGTAGTGAGTGATTTTCGTGTGCAAGTTCGGTACTAGTCCCTCTAGGATTTTCCAGGTGTATATAATCATGTATCTCTCCCTCCTGCGTTCCAGGGAATACAGGTTTAGAAACCTCAAGCGCTCCCAGTAATTGAGGTGTTTTATCTCCGTTATGCGCGCCGTGAAAGTTCTCTGTACATTTTCTAGGTCGGCAATTTCACCTGCCTTGAAAGGTGCTGTTAGAGTGCAGCAATATTCCAGCCTAGATAGAACAAGTGACCTGAAGAGTGTCATCATGGGCTTGGCCTCCCTAGTTTTGAAGGTTCTCATTATCCATCCTGTCATTTTTCTAGCAGATGCGATTGATACAATGTTATGGTCCTTGAAGGTGAGATCCTCCGACATAATCACTCCCAGGTCTTTGACGTTGGTGTTTCGCTCTATTTTGTGGCCAGAATTTGTTTTGTACTCTGATGAAGATTTAATTTCCTCATGTTTACCATATCTGAGTAATTGAAATTTCTCATCGTTGAACTTCATATTGTTTTCCGCAGCCCACTGAAAGATTTGGTTGATGTCCGCCTGGAGCCTTGCAGTGTCTGCAATGGAAGACACTGTCATGCAGATTCGGGTGTCATCTGCAAAGGAAGACACGGTGCTGTGGCTGACATCCTTGTCTATGTCGGATATGAGGATGAGGAACAAGATGGGAGCTAGTACTGTGCCTTGTGGAACAGAGCTTTTCACCGTAGCTGCCTCGGACTTTACTCTGTTGACGACTACGCTCTGTGTTCTGTTAGTGAGGAAATTATAGATCCATCGACCGACTTTTCCTGTTATTCCTTTAGCACGCATTTTGTGCGCTATTACGCCATGGTCACACTTGTCGAAGGCTTTTGCAAAGTCTGTATATATTACATCTGCATTCTTTTTGTCTTCTAGTGCATTTAGGACCTTGTCGTAGTGATCCAATAGTTGAGACAGACAGGAGCGACCTGTTCTAAACCCATGTTGCCCTGGGTTGTGTAACTGATGGGTTTCTAGATGGGTGGTGATCTTGCTTCTTAGGACCCTTTCAAAGATTTTTATGATATGGGATGTTAGTGCTATTGGTCTGTAGTTCTTTGCTATTGCTTTACTGCCCCCTTTGTGGAGTGGGGCTATGTCTGTTGTTTTTAGTAACTGAGGGACGACCCCCGTGTCCATGCTCCCTCTCCATAGGATGGAAAAGGCTCGTGATAGGGGCTTCTTGCAGTTCTTGATGAACACAGAGTTCCATGAGTCTGGCCCTGAGGCAGAGTGCATGGGCATGTCATTTATCGCCTGTTCGAAGTCATTTGGCGTCAGGATAACATCGGATAGGCTTGTGTTAATCAAATTTTGTGGCTCTCTCATAAAAAATTCATTTTGTCGAGACCCAGTTTGGTCACCTGTTTTCCGCTTCTTGACTAAGGAGGCTGCCAACTTGCAGATCAACCCTCCTGTTACTGTGAAGGTCTTGGTCAATGCTTTACGAGTCCTATTCCAAATGGCTAGGACTCGAGGATCCTAGTAGAACTATCCGCCAGCTGGGATCACCAGCTGGCGGAGAGTTCTACCAGTTGATTCATGATGTTCTGAGTGCAGCACATATAGATAAAGATGTCAGAGTCAGAATGGCAAGGATGAAATATTTCTGGCCTAGGATGGCAATGGAGACTACAGAGTATGAGCACAAATGTGTAGTCTGTTTCCATCACAAAGGTACCGTTAGTGGTCCTAACCCCATCCGCAGATACTTCTCACTGCAGCATTCCTACTAAGCTAGACAGGTTGTACCCACACCAAGCCTACAGCAACATAGTGCCCTCATGTGTCAGAGTACCAAGCAACAAAGTGAGAATAGTGTAATACCCCAGAGTCCGAAAAACAGTGTTCTTAGATTCATTTTCAAAGTGACATGCTGAGCCAGTACTGGCTTACCCTTGGAAAGTAGAGGCAATCTGGCTTGAACTGAAGAAAGGGCAGTTAGCTCCAGTTTCTCAAAATAAGTGCCAGTAGCTAACAGCGGGACACATGACTTGCAGGGTCCTTAAAATAAATTCAGGCCAGGTCAAGTGTAATTTAAATCGGCAAACTCAGGACAGTAGTAAATCAACACCAACAATGCTATGAGGGCTTCAGGTCGAGTCTAAGTTAGAAATCTAGTCAGGCTTAATTCAGCTCACAAAGTCAGGAGCTAGTGTAGGCTAAAGTTAATTCAAGAACAGGCTAAATTTAAGTCAGGTGATGATCCAGTAGAATCAGGGCATTTCAAGGTTAGATCAGAATCAGGTCAGTCTCACCTGAAGTTTGGACTTCTTAATTGTGTCACACGGGTTTGTAAGGTCAGGTCAGAGTTAAAGGTCAATGTCACCTGATGTTTGTACTTCTCAGGTGTGTCCTGGGGTGGTGGTGTATGGATAGGTCAGGTTGAGTTACATATCAATCTCACCTGAGTTTTCGACTTCTCAGGTGTGTCCTGGGGTGGTGGTGGAGAGGGCTGAGGTGGCGCCGGTCCTTTCTTAGTCTTCCTCGAGGGAGAAGGGTCTTTGGACTTGCTCTTGCTGGTGTTGGTGTTGGAGGCAGTGTTGGAGGAAGACTTAGTGTTGGAGGTCTTTGTCTTGGTGGTGGAGGATTTGTTCCGACCATCACTCATCAAAGCTGACAGGAATTTGTTTCTCTGTCTATTTATCTTTTCTTTCTTCTCTTCCTCCTGTTGAAGACATTATTATCATTATTATAATTATTATTATTATTATTATTATTATTATTAGTACCTTTATGAACTAAAAGACCCGTGGAGGTCATACAGAGCCTCGGGAATGACAAGTTATCGAGGCTGATCAAAGAAAAGACACGAGTGTCTCCAGTTATTTGAATTAAGAACATCTTTATATGATTTAAAATAACACACACACACACATTATATATATATATATATATATATATATATATATATATATATATATATATATATATATATATATTTTTTTTTAACAAGTCGGCCGTCTCCCACCGAGGCAGGGTGACCCAAAAAAGAAAGAAAATCCCCAAAAAGAAAATACTTTTATCATTCAACACTTTCACCACACTCACACATAATCACTGTTTTTGCAGAGATGCTCAGAACACAACAGTTTAGAAGCATATACGTATAAAGATACACAACATATCCCTCCAAACTGCCAATATCCCAAACCTCTCCTTTAAAGTGCAGGCATTGTACTTCCCATTTCCAGGACTCAAGTCCGACTATATGAAAATAACTGGTTTCCCTGAATCCCTTCACTAAATATTACCTTGCTCACACTCCAACAGATCGTCAGGTCCCAAGTATCATTCGTCTCCATTCACTCCTATCTAACACGCTCATGCACGCTTGCTGGAAGTCCAAGCCCCTCGCCCACAAAACCTCCTTTACCCCCTCTTTCCAACCCTTTCGAGGACGACCCCTACCTCGCCTTCCTTTTCCTACAGATTTAAATACTCTCCATGTCATTCTACTTTGATTCATTCTCTCTAAATGACCAAACCACCTCAACAACCCCAGTTCGAAACTCTGCAGAAAACTGTAGATTGTTACAAGCGTCTATCATCTTTATAAAAAAAAAAAAATTCCACACTCCGAATTTTCTGCATAATATTTACACCACACATTGCCCTTAGACAGGACATCTCCACTGCCTCCAACCGTCTCCTCGCTGCTGCATTTACCACCCAAGCTTCACACCCATATAAGAGTGTTGGTACTACTATACTTTCATACATTCCCTTCTTTGCCTCCATAGATAACGTTTTTTGACTCCACATATACCTCAACGCACCACTCACCTTTTATCCATCAATTCTATGATTAACCTCATCCTTCATAAATCCATCCGCTGACACGTCAAACTCCCAAATATCTGAAAACATTCACTTTTTCCATACTCCTCCTCCCCAATTTGATATCCAATTTTTCTTTATCTAAATCATTTGATACCCTCATCACCTTACTCTTTTCTATGTTCACTTTCAACTTTCTACCTTTACACACATTCTCAAACTCATCCACTAACCTATGCAATTTTTCTTTAGAAACTCCCATACGCACAGTATCATCAGCAAAAAGTAACTGTGTCAATCCCCATTTTGTATTTAATTCCTCATAATTTAATCCCACCCCTCTCCCGAACACTCTAGCATTTACTTCTTTTACAACCCCATCTATAAATATATTAAACAACCATGGTGACATTGTGCAAGAATGGTATGCAATACCAACAAGATGAAATTAAGACACATGTGCAACATCTGGGTATCTTTATTGTAGACGTTTCGCCATCCAGTGGCTTTATCATTGATAAAGTTATGTCCTGGAATTTGTATTGATAAAGCCACTGGATGGCGAAACGTCTACAATAAAGATACCCAGATGTTGCACATGTGTCTTAATTTCATGGTGACATTACACATCCCTAAGACCTACTTTTACCGGGAAGTAGTCTCCCTCTCTTCTACACACCCTAACCTGAGCCTCACTATCCTCATAAAAACTCTTTACAGCATTTAGTAACTTAACACCTATTCCATATACTTGCAACATCTGCCACATTGCTCCTCCACTCTATCATATGCCTTTTCTAAATCCATAAATGCAATAAAAACTTCCCTACCTTTATCTAAATACTGTTCACATATGTTTCAATGTAAACACTTGATCTACACATCCCCTACCCACTTTAAAACCTCCTTGATCATCCGCAATCCTACATTCTGTCTTACCTCTAATTCTTTCAATAATAATCCTACCATACAATTATCCTGGTATACTCAGTAAACTTATTCCTCTATAATTTTTACAATCTCTTTTGTCCCCCTTCCCTTTATATAAAGGGACTATATAATATATATATATATATATATATATATATATATATATATATATATATATATATATATATGTCGTGCCGAATATGTAAAACTGGTCATTTAGCAAGAACTCGTTTAAAATTAAGTCCTTTCTGAAATTTTCTCTTATACGTTTAAATATATATTTTTTTCTTTAATGTTGATGTAAAAAATTATAATTTTGCACCAAAAGAATATTAGAAAACTTACCTAACCTTATTATAACAAACACAATTTATTTTAGCCTAACCCAACTAAATATATTTTAGATTTGTTTACAATAATTTAATACTAAACAAACACAGTGAAATATATTTTTTTCGTTAGTTTCAGAATGATTTTGGCGAAATTATTGCAAACACAAATTTTCACTTGTCCTATATGGCAAGATGAACGTTGCTATTTAAGCCAAGATCGCAAGTTCTGCCTATTCGGCACGACATATATATATATTTCCCAGTGTATTTACACAAAGAAATGCGCATATCTCCATATATATACAAATAAATTAATTTCTGTAGTTGGAGTTGAAATATTCATGAAATAAGCGTAAAGATAAGTTTCTGCACGGTTGAATATTCTGGTCAACAACTGTTATTCTATTTCCAGTTATTTACATATTAAGAGACTAACTGGACTCACTGGCATCTTAAGTTCTGTTATCCCACCCCAGCTCATATACAGACTAACTGCTGTTATCCTACTTCAGCTAGTTGACATGCTGAAACAATAATATCCTTCCTCAGCTAGTTGACATGCTGAAACAATAATATCCTTCCTCAGCTAGTTGACATGCTGAAACAATAATATCCTTCCTCAGCTAGTTGACATGCTGAAACAATAATATCCTTCCTCAGCTAGTTGACATGCTGAAACAATAATATCCTTCCTCAGCTAGTTGACATGCTGAAACAATAATATCCTTCCACAGCTAGTTGACATGCTGAAACAATAATATCCTTCCTCAGCTAGTTGACATGCTGAAACAATAATATCCTTCCTCAGCTAGTTGACATGCTGAAACAATAATATCCTTCCTCAGCTAGTTGACATGCTGAAACAATAATATCCTTCCTCAGCTAGTTGACATGCTGAAACAATAATATCCTTCCTCAGCTAGTTGACATGCTGAAACAATAATATCCTTCCTCAGCTAGTTGACATGCTGAAACAATAATATCCTTCCTCAGCTAGTTGACATGCTGAAACAATAATATCCTTCCACAGCTAGTTGACATGCTGAAACAATAATATCCTTCCTCAGCTAGTTGACATGCTGAAACAATAATATCCTTCCTCAGCTAGTTGACATGCTGAAACAATAATATCCTTCCTCAGCTAGTTGACATGCTGAAACAATAATATCCTTCCACAGCTAGTTGACATGCTGAAACAATAATATCCTACTTCAGCTAGTTGACATGCTGAAACAATAATATCCTACTTCAGCTAGTTGACATGCTGAAACAATAATATCCTACTTCAGCTAGTTGACATGCTGAAACAATAATATCCTTCCTCAGCTAGTTGACATGCTGAAACAATAATATCCTTCCTCAGCTAGTTGACATGCTGAAACAATAATATCCTACTTCAGCTAGTTGACATGCTGAAACAATAATATCCTTCCACAGCTAGTTGACATGCTGAAACAATAATATCCTTCCACAGCTAGTTGACATGCTGAAACAATAATATCCTTCCTCAGCTAGTTGACATGCTGAAACAATAATATCCTTCCTCAGCTAGTTGACATGCTGAAACAATAATATCCTTCCACAGCTAGTTGACATGCTGAAACAATAATATCCTTCCTCAGCTAGTTGACATGCTGAAACAATAACATCCTTCCACAGCTAGTTGACATGCTGAAACAATAATATCCTTCCTCAGCTAGTTGACATGCTGAAACAATAATATCCTTCCTCAGCTCATTAACTGGCTAAGAGCGGTTTATAGGTTAAGAGATGTTATCCTACCTTAGCTCTTTCATTGACTTAGGGAAATTATCCTAATTGTGTTATCCAACTTCGGTTCATATACTGGCTATCAGATGGTATCATATCACATTTATAGGCTAAGAGCAATTATCCTGTCTCATTTAATGAACTAACAGCTATTATCCTACCTCAGCTAATGTACTAACAGCTATTATCCTACCTCAGATAATGTACTAACAGCTATTATCCTACCTCAGATAATGTACTAACAGCTATTATCCTACCTCAGCTAATGTACTAACAGCTATTATCCTACCTCAGATAATGTACTAACAGCTATTATCCTACCTCAGATAATGTACTAACAGCTATTATCCTACCTCAGATAATGTACTAACAGTTATTATCCTACCTCAGATAAGGTACTTAAATATGATAATATAATAACATTATCGTTTCTCAAATCTTAACCTGCCTATAAGCTGTTATTCCGACTCATCTTACAGGTTTAGAGGTTATCTTATATCAGCTCAGTTCGTTATCCGAATTCTGCTCATTTACAGATTAAGATCTGTTATCTGAATCTCTGTTACATGGTGTCCAGGAACCCTTCCCTCGAAGCAAGTGAACAGTCGAAATACAGCCAGACTGGCTCTCATGCAGTCGGTATTAAACCTATCAAATTATTTTACCTCTGATGGGGGCTGTGGCTGTGGCTGATGTGGGAGGTGGTCATCCTGGTGGTCGTCCAAGTGTGGGTCGTCAGGAGGGTCGTATAAGGGACCGGTTCGATACTTATCGCTGAGACTACGACCTGGCCTGCCATCCGGTGACCCCCGTTCATCCACCTCGTCCTCCTCGTCGTGGTGGTCGTACTCCCTCGTGCGCTCGTAGTTATTGCGTCTCTCGTCGCGCTCGTCGTCGTAGGGGGCGTGGTCGTCGCGGGAACGACTGCGATTGTCACGGGAGTCCCTGGAGTCTTTGGAGCCTCGGCGCTTATAGTCGTAAGAGTCGTAGGATCTCTCTCGAGCGTTGTCTCGCTGGCCACGCTTTCCTGCTCGCGGCGTTGTATCCAGACGCTCGCGGGACCCTGCACGAAGCTCTCTAATGGGGGTTGCATCTTCCAAGACATCTGGCAGATCGCGACGACGCTGATAATCGTCTCCACCGCTAATCTCTCGCTCCTCACTGCGTCGTTTTACCGGATCGTCTCGTGTATCGTCCAGATCGGTGCGGTCGTTACGAGGCGAGACTCGCTCGTCAGAAGATGTACCCCGGAATTCCGTGAAGTTAGCTAGGGGGTCCACATCAGGGTCGTCCTGGGGTCGAGGGTCGTAGAAGAACTTGATCTTGATCCGTTTCTTCTTCTTTTTCTCTTCCTTTTGCTTAGCTGCAGCCTTAGTGACTCGCTCCTTCTCCAGGTTGTTCTTCTTATTCTTTTCCAGGTTATTTTTTTTCTTCTCCAGGGTAGGTTGGTCCTTGTGTGTGGGTGTGTCCCTTCCCTTCCGCGTGGGCGTGGCCTCACGGGAGGCATGGTTTTTATCTCTTAGCGGCTTTTGAGGCCGCGAGAGGCTGTCTTTTTCGCGGGGTTCAGAGTGGTGGCGCTCTTGGATGGGTTCACGAGTGGTGTGGTGGTGCTCTGTAACAGGTTCACGGCTGGTGTGCTGGTGCTCTGTGATGGGCTCACGAGTAGTATGGTGGCGCTCTGTGATGGTCTCCGTGTGACGAGACCGGTGGTTGGAAACACGGGTGACGGTGGTCGACTGTGCTTGGTTGGAGACTACAAGAGATTTTCTACCCGTGTCTTCCATAACGAGACTAAGAGCATCCACCTCGTCGATGGTCAAAGGCGTCATCTCTTCAGCCCGATATGGCATGGTGGAGCTCTCTTGTAGAGGTGGCCGCCTCAACCGAGCCACAGCAGTAGCTTCTTCCTCTTCCTCCTCTTCCTCTTGCAGCTTCTCCCGCTGCATCACCTGATCTCTGATTCTAGCCAGTGGGTCCACTGTACGTCCCCGGTATTCCCCCTCGGAGTCTGAGGTATCAGAAAGGAGTGGAACAACATTCCGACGTGGCTGGCGGGTGGCAGAAACTCGTGGCGGCGGTGAAGGAGAACGATCAGTCCTGCCAAAACCATGATTGACTTGTCGAACAAGCGTGGCTGAGGTCAAGTTATTATGGATGCTTGTTCGGCCTCGCTGCTGCTCCTGATGAGGGAAGTAATTCTGCTGTTTTGACTGGTGGTAAGTAGGTGGTTGTTGCTTCTGCTCCTGATGTCGGAGTGGTTGTTCCTGCTGCCTGAATGCCTGCTTTTGCATGGGCTGTTTGTTATGAACTGGGGTTCGGGTGGGAGAGGGCGCTGGGCTCTTGTGACTTCGTTGGCGTGAGCGAGTTGGGGCTTTAGGCAGTGACTCTGTCTGCACTCCCACAGATGACATATTAATGTTATTGTTGAAGTGTTCCTTGTATTCTTCTAGATCATCGTGAATCAAGCGCCTCAGGTTGTCCTCAGGTACCTGGTAGCTCTCGTAGGCGTCGTCGTCATCATCGTCGTCGTCCTGATATTGGTTCTTAGGTGGTGTGTCATGGTAGTGGTCATCATAGGGGTCGTGGTAAGGGGAACGATGGCGGTCCGTGTCATCTTCTGTGATGATGATCTTGGCGGAGTACTCTCTCTCCTGGCGAGAGTTGTGGTAGTTTCTGTCCATTTCTCGACGTCCACTGGCGTGGGGTGGACGACCGTCACGCTTATTGACCTGCGCGTAGACAGGGGCTTCACGAGGTGGGGTATCACGGGGAGGGGTAGGGCGGCCTGTATCTCGGGGTGGGGTTGGGCGGCCTGTATCACGGGGCGGGGAAAGTCTCCTGACGGCTTGTACAGAGGCCAAAGGTGCTGTGCCAGTGTAGCTGAAGGGTTGGTTGTTGTTGTGGTTGCGGTAGCGGTCAGGTTCAAGGGTCCCCCGCTGACCCGGTTCCATTTCACTTAGCTCCGTCAGTGGCTGATGTGGCACCTCCTCGGCGTTTTTGTTGAATTTCTTGATGATCTTGCCCACGCGGGGTTTATATAATGGATACTGGTCGAAATCGTCGTCCGTTTCGGAAATCGCCGCTGATGGAAGATTTCCCACCGACTTGAATCCTTGAAGACGGCTGCCTATGCCCTGACTGCTGCCGTCTGCAAGATTGTCTACAGATTTGTAGGCCGAGGCTGGTGCTGCTCGACTCAGGTTGCTGCTGCGATTCTCAGCATGGTGAAAATTGTTCTCACGCTGACCAGAACCTTCTCTTTTGGAGTATGGGGCATACAGGTCGGGAACAGACTTATGGGCAGCTAGATGGTTACCTCGTCGAGGCAGGGGCGGGGAATCTTCTAGTTCTGTGTCAGGTAAATGATCGGCGGATTTGTGCCGATGGGAGAGAGGCCCACCGTTAGGAAGGGGATGATGAGCACGGGTTCTGTTAACGTCACCCTTGATCCTCCTGTTGATAGGGTTTGTGGTCCGGGAGGCAGGAAGGTCCCTTGGCCGCCCACGATTCTCTCCGTTTATCACGTTGGTGTTTTTGACGTTGTTAAAGAGAACGTTATTGTAGGTGTGATGGGCCAGGTTCTTCGTATTGCTGTTCTTGTTTTTGGAAGGACGATCAAGGGAGCGGGTGTTTACGTCACAGTTGACGTGATCCAGTAGCTTGACCAGATGCTCAGCTTGCTGCTCCAGCTCCCGTGATGACAGTGAGACAGGTTCGCGGTGCACTTGCGAACAATTGGCCCACTCGTCGTCGCGGTTTGGACTGATGCGAACTGTGGTCTTTTGTGCGCCCCGCGGAATATGCTTCACTCCGACGTCCTTATTGAAGGACACCCGCTTGTCTGAGCGCTCCGACCTCAAAGATTCAGTGCGAGACACTTGTGGCTGACTGCGGGTTTGATGCGGGGCACTGGGCCGCACTGTGTGCATAGTGGAGGGCAGCCTCACGCACGCCCACCACCCACACCGACGCCCACCATCACACGCCCACCAATTACCAGCACTCTGGAGTTTCTTCTTTGATGCCCCTCACGTCTGCTACAGTTGAAGTTCACAACTGCAAACATAAGACAGAATTAAAGCTCTTTACATGGGAGTTTAACATTGTGTGTTTATGTGTGTGTACTCTAATTGTACCCACCTAATAGTGGTTGCAGGGGTAGGGTCATAGCTCCTGGCCCCGCCTGTGTGTGTGTGTGTGTGTATGTGTGTGTGCATGCATGTGTGTGTGTAACAATGTGTGTTGTGTGTGTGTGTACTCACCTATTTGTAGATGCAGGGGTCGAGACATAGCTCCTGGCCCCGCCTCTTCACTGATCGCTACTTGGTCCTCTCTCTCCCTGCTTAATGAGCTTTATCATACCTCGTCTTAAAACTATGTATGGTTCCCGCCTCCACTGCATCACTTGCCAAATTATTGCACTCCCTGACAACTCTATGACTAAAGAAATACTTACTAACATCTCTGACTCATCTGAGTTTTCAACTTCCAGTTGTGACCCCTTGTTCCTGTGTCCCATCTCTGGAACATCCTGTCTTTGTCCACCTTGTCAATTCCTAGCAGTATTTTGTATGTCGTTATCATGTCTCTCCTAACCCTCCTGTCCTCCAGTGTCGTGTGTGTGTGTGTGTGTGTGTGTGTGTGTGTGTGTGTGTGTGTGTGTGTGTGTGTGTGTGTGTGTGTGTGTGTGCGTGCGCGCGAGAGAGAGAATAGATACGACATACATAATGTACAAAAACACGAATAATACGTAAAATTAATAAATGTGGACATGGACACAAAATCACGTTAAAACACATGAGAGAGAGAGATAGATAGATAGATACATAGATAAAGAGAGAGAGAGAGAAAGAGAGAGAGAGAGAGAGAGAGATTTTTTTTTTTTTGAGAATAGTTAAGCCCATAGAGGGGATTTCTGTCACATGACTGAGGTTGAGGGGGCGTAGTGAAGCGTAACCTGGGCTGGTTCCAGCATCCTGGAGGTACAAGGGCCGGAGGTTAACTTGTGTTACAGGTCACCAGGGTAAATCTCTCGCATCACTGAGGTGCAGAGGGCGAAGGTTACTAGGTACAGCACTTGCTGACACAGCAACCAGCACTTACTGACACTGATGACACAACAAACAGCACTTACTGACACAACTAACACAACCAGCACTACGGACACAATACTGACACAACAACCAACACTTACCGACACAATACTGACATAACAACCAGCACCTACTGACACAGTTACTATTACTTACTGACACAATACTCAACAGTTAGCGACACTTCCCGAAACACACTTACCAACTCATGCACTCTGCCCCAGACCCAGACTCATGGAGAGGTAGCATGGACACAGAGGTCATCCCACATTCACTAAAAACAACAGACATAGTTCCACTCCACAAAGGTGACAGTAAAGCAATTGCAAAGAACTACAGACCGATAGCACTAACATCCCATATCATAAAAATCTTTGAAAGGGTTCTAAGAAGCAAGATCGCCAACCACCTAGATATCCATCAGTTACACAACCCAGGGCAACATGGGTTTAGAACAGGTCGCTCCTGCCTGTCCCAGCTACTGGACCACTATGACAAGGTCTGGGATGCTATAGACGATACACAAAATCCAGATGTAGTACATACAGACTTTGCAAAAGCCTTCGACAAGTGTGACCATGGTGTAATGGCGCATAAAATGCGTTATAAAAGAATAACAGGAAAAGTTGGTAGATGGATCTATAACTTCCTGACAATAGAACACAAAGAGTAATAGTAAACAGAGTAAAGTCTGAGGCAGCTACGGTGAAAAGCTCTGTTCCACAAGGCACAGTACTCGCTCTCATCCAATTCCTCATCCTCATATCTGACACAGACAGAGATGTAAGACATAAGTCCGCGTCTTCCTTTGCGGTGGACACCCGAGAGCTTGTCAATAAAGCTAGGAATCCTTAACCTGTAAATAGCTTGTTAGTTAAGCTAGGAATCCTTAACCTGTAAATAGCTTGTTAGTTAAGCTAGGGATCCTTAACCTAACCTTGACAAACCCTGGATAAAAAAAAAGAATAATTGATTGCAAAACTGCAAGACTCCAAGAGGACATCGACCAAATCTTCAAAGGGGCCACTCAAAACAATACGAAGTTCAATGAAGAGAAATTTCAACTACTCAGATATGGAAAACTTGAGGATTAAATATTTACCATACAATAGAGTGAAAAAGTAACATGAAAGACCTGAGAGTGATAATGTCAGAGAATCTTGCCTTCAAAGACCACAACAATGTATCTACCTCATCCGCTAGGAAAATGATAGGATGGATAATGAGAACCTTCAAAACTAGAGACGCTAAGCCCATGATGATTCCCTTCAAATTGTTTATTCTCTCTAGGCTGGAATACTGTTGTACACTAACGGCCCCCTTCAAAAGAGGCGAAATTGCTGATCTGGAATGTACAAAGAACTTTCACAGCACACATAAGTACGATAAGGCACCTAAATTACTGGGAATGGTTGAAGTCCTTTGATTTGTATTCCCTGGAATGCAGGCAAGAGAGACTCATCATAATATACATTTGGAAAATCCTGGAGAGATTAGTACCAATCTTGCACACGAAAATCACTTCCTATGAAAGCAAAAGACTCGGCAGGAGATGCAACATTCCCCCGATGAAAAGCAGCGGCGCCACGAGTACACTGAGAGACAACACAGTAAGTGTCCGGGGCCCAAGACTGTTCAACTGTCTCCCAGCATACATAAGGGGGATTGCCAATAGACCCCTGGCTGTCTTCAAGAAGGCACTGGACAGGCACCTAAAGTCAGTGCCTGACCAGCCGGGCTGTGGTTTGTACGTCAGTTTGCGTACGGCCAACAGTAATAGCCTGGTTAATCAGACCCTGATCCATGCTGATATGCAGATACCAACCCTTCCTGACACACAGGTACCAACCCTTCCTGACACACAGATACCAACCCTTCCTGACCCACAGATACCAGCCCTTCCTGACACACAGGTACCAACCCTTCCTGATACACAGGTACCAACCCTTCCTGACACACAGGTGCCAACCCTTCCTGACACACAGGTGCCAACCCTTCCCAAAAGACAGTTACCAACCATTCCTGACACACAGGTGCCAACCCTTCCCAAAAGATAGTTACAAACCCTTCCTGACACACAGGTACCAACCCTTCCTGACACACAGGTGCCAACCCTTCCTGACACACAGGTACCAACCCTTCCTGACACACAGGTGCCAACCCTTCCTGACACACAGGTGCCAACCCTTCCCAAAAGACAGTTACCAACCCTTCCTGACACACAGGTACCAACCCTTCCCAAAAGACAGTTACCAACACTTCCTGACACACAGTTACCAACACTTCCTGACACACAGTTACCAACCCTTCCTGACACACTGTTACCAACACTTCCTGACACACAGTTGCCAACACTTCCTGACACACAGTTACCAACCCTTCCTGACACACAGTTACCAACCCTTCCTGACACACAGTTACCAACACTTCCTGACACAGTTACCAACCCTTCCTGACAAACAGGTACGAACACAAAATAAACAGTTATAAGGAAGAGCAGAAAAGCGCGGGAAACCAAGGACAACCACAACAATATTTTTGCGCGGGAAAAGTTGAGAAGCGGAAATGGTGCGCAAGATTACAGCTAGATGTAAATGTCGCGACCCTACGATAGTAACTATGCCATCCTTACGATAGTCACTGTACCATCCTTACGATAGTCACTGTACCATCCTTACAATAGACGTTATACCATCCTTACGATAGTAACTATACCATCCTTACGATAGTCACTGTACCATCCTTACGATAGTCACTGTACCATCCTTACGATAGTAACTGTACCATCCATACGATAGTAACTATACCATCCTTACGATAGTCACTGTACCATCCTTACGATAGACATTATACCATCCTTACGATAGTCATTATACCATCCTTACAATAGACATTATACCATCCTTACGATAGTAACTGTACCATCCTTACGATAGTCATTATACCATCTTTACGATAGTCATTATACCATCTTTACGATAGTCATTATACCATCTTTACGATAGTCACTATACCATCCTGGAGTTTACCTGGAGAAAGTTTCAGGGGTCAATGCCCCCGCGGCTCGGTCTGAGACCAGGCCTCATGGTGGATCAGGATCTGATCAATCAGGCTGTTACTGCTGTCCACACGCAAGCTGACGTACGAATCACAGCCTGGTTGGTCAGGAACTGACTTTAGAAGCCTGTCCAGTGCCTTCTTGAAAAAAGTCAGGGGTCTATTGGTAATCCCCCTTATGTTTGCTGGGAAGCAATTGAACAGTCTTGGGCCCCGGACACTTATTGTGTCCGGGGCCCAAGACTGTGGCGCCCCTACTTTTCATCGGGGGAATGTTGCATCTCCTGCCGAGTCTTTTGCTTTCATATGGAGTGATTTTCGTGTGCAGGTTTGGTACCAATCCCTCCAGGACCTTCCAAGTGTATATTATCATGTATCTCTCTCGCCTGCGTTCCAGGGAATACAGATCAAGGACCTTCAACCGTTCCCAGTAGTTTAGGTGCCTTATCACACTTATGTGTGCCGTGAAAGTTCTTTGTACACTCTCCAGGTCTGCAATGTCGCCAGCCTTGAAAGGGGGCCGTTAGTGTACAGCAGTATTCCAGCCTAGAGAGCACAAGCGATTTGAAGAGAATCATCATGGAATCGGCATCCCTAGTTTTGAAGGTTCTCATTATCCATTCTATTATTTTCCTAGCGGATGAGGTAGATATGTTGTTGTGGTCTTTGAAGGCGAGATTCTCTTGACATTATCACTCCCAGGTCCTTCACATTACTTTTCCGCTCTATTGTATGGTTAGAATTTGTGGTATACCCTGACACATTTTTAATTTCTTCAAGTTTTCCATATCTGAGTAGTTGAAATTTCTCCTCGTTGAACTTCATATTGTTTGTAGTGGACCATTCAAAGATTTGGTTGATGTGCGCCTGGAGTCTCGCGGTGTCTTCGACTGAGGTCACTGCCATGATGATCCGGGTGTCATCCACAAAGGAAGACACGGAGCTATGGCTTATATCTCTGTCTATGACAGAAATAAGGACGAGGAATAGAATGGGAGCGAGTACTGTGCCTTGCGGAACAGAGATTTTCACCATGGCTGCCTCAGACTTGACTCTGTTTACTATTACTCTTTGTATTCTATTTGTCAGGAAGTTATAGATCCATCTACCAACTTTTCCTGTTATTCATTTATCCCGCATTTTGTGTGCTATTACACCATGGTCACACTTGTCGATAGCTTTTGCAAGGCCTGTGTATACTACATCTGTGTTTTGTTTATCCTCTATATAGCATCCTTACCATAGTTACTACCATCTTTACGATAGTTACTATACCATCCTTACGATAGTCACTATACCATCCTTACGATAGTCACTATACCATCTTTATGATAGTCACTATACCATCCTTACGATAGTCACTATACCATCCTTACGATAGTCACTATACCATCCTTACGATAGTCACTATACCATCTTTATGATAGTCACTATACCATCCTTACGATAGTCACTATACCATCCTTACGATAGTCACTATACCATCTTTATGATAGTCACTATACCATCCTTACGATAGTCACTATACCATCCTTACGATAGTCACTATACCATCTTTATGATAGTCACTATACCATCCTTACGATAGTCACTATACCATCCTTACGATAGTCACTATACCATCCTTACGATAGTCACTATACCATCTTTACGATAGTCACTATACCATCTTTACGATAGTCACTATACCATCCTTACGATAGTCACTATACCATCTTTACGATAGCCACTATACCATCCTTACGATAGTCACTATACCATCCTTACGATAGTTACTATATTATCCTTACGATAGTTACTATATCATCTTTAAGATAGTATACCATCCTTACGATAGTCACTATACCATCCTTACGATAGTTACTATATCATCTTTAAGATAGTATACCATCCTTACGATAGTCACTATACCATCCTTACGATAGTTACTATATCATCTTTAAGATAGTATACCATCCTTACGATAGTCACTATACCATCCTTACGATAGTTACTATATCATCTTTAAGATAGTATACCATCCTTACGATAGTCACTATACCATCCTTACGATAGTTACTATATCATCTTTAAGATAGTATACCATCCTTACGATAGTCACTATACCATCCTTACGATAGTTACTATATCATCTTTAAGATAGTATACCATCCTTACGATAGTCACTATACCATCCTTACGATAGTTACTATATCATCTTTAAGATAGTATACCATCCTTACGATAGTCACTATACCATCCTTACGATAGTTACTATATCATCTTTAAGATAGTATACCATCCTTACGATAGTCACTATACCATCTTTACGATAGTCATTATACCATCCTTACGATAGTAATAAAGTTGGTAGAATTACCGACAATATGTAAAGTAAAAGGACACAAGTGCAACTAATGTGACATTTATTGTGGCAACGTTTCGCTCTCCAGGAGCTTTATCAAGCTTTATCAAGCCATCGTAATGGCTTGATAAAGCTCCTGGAGAGCGAAACGTTGCCACAATAAATGTCACATTAGTTGCACTTGTGTCCTTTTACTTTACATCCTTACGATAGTATACCATCTTTACGATAGTCACTATACCATCTTTACGATGCTCACTATACCATCTTTATGATAGTCACTATGCCATAATTACGATAGTCACTATACCATCTTTACGATAGTCACTATATCTTTATGATAGTCACTATGCCATAATTACGATAGTCACTATACCATCTTTACGATAGTCACTATATCTTTATGATAGTCACTATGCCATAATTACAATAGTCACTATACTATTCACTTACAGTTACTATACTATCTTAACGATAGTCGTTATATTCTTACGATAGTCCCTATTCAATTCTCTTACGATAGTCCCTATTCAATTCTCTTACGATAGTCCCTATACTGTTATCTTACGATAGTCCTTATACTGTTATCTTACGATATTCACTATACTGTCTTTACGATAGTCACTATATTATCATTACGATAGTCCCAATACTATTCTTTTGTGAGTCACAATACTATGCTTACGATATTCACTATACTATCCTTACGATAATCTTTACTCTAGCCTTACGATAGTTCCTATGCTATCCTTACGATAGTCCCTATGCTATCCTTACAATAGTCCCTGTGCTATCCTTACAATAGTCCCTATGCTATCTTTACGATAGTCCTTATGCTATCTTTACGATAGTCCCTATGCTATCCTTACAATAGTCTCTATGCTATCCTTACAATAGTCCCTATGCTATCTTTACGATAGTCCCTATGCTATCCTTACAATAGTCTCTATGCTATCCTTACAATAGTCCCTAATGTGACATTTTTACTGTGGCAACGTTTCGCTCTCCAGGAGCTTTGTCAAGCCGTTACGGCGTTATATAAGGCTCCATCCTGTCACTTCAACTCCATATTGTTTCAGACTATGGAACAATACTCTTCTCCAGACTGAGGGACTGACCACCTCAAAACTTTAAGGGTGATGGACTGATTACTAACTTTTTTCACTAAGGTGTTTGAGGAGGTAGATCATGGTAATGAATATGATATTGTGTATATGGATTTCAGTAAGGCTTTCGATAGAGTTCCACACCAGAGGCTACTGAGGAAACTTAAGGCACACGGAATAGGAGGAGAAATTTTTTCCTGGGTAGAGGCATGGCTGACAAATAGACAGCAGAGAGTTTGCATAAATGAGGAGAAATCAGAATGGGGGCACGTCACAAGCGGTGTTCCTCAGGGGTCAGTGTTGGGCCCGTTGTTGTTCACAATTTACATAAACGACATAGATGAGGGAATAAATAGCGACATAAGCAAATTTGCTGATGACACCAAAATAGGCCGTCCAATTCATTCTAATGAGGACGCTAGAGCACTCCAGGATGATTTGAATAGACTGATGCAATGGTCGGAGAAGTGGCAGATGCAGTTTAATATTGACAAATGCAAAGTTCTAAATGTTGGACAGTTAAATAACCATGACACATATAAACTAAATAATGTAGATCTTAATACTACCGATTGCGAAAAGGATTTAGGAGTTCTGGTTAGCAGTAATCTAAAACCAAGACAACAGTGCATTAGTGTTCGCAATAAAGCTAACGGAATTCTTGGCTTCATATCTAGAAGTATAAATAATAGAAGTCCTCAGGTTGTTCTTCAACTCTATATATCCTTGGTTAGGCCTCATTTAGACTATGCTGCTCAGTTCTGGTCACCGTATTACAGAATGGATATAAATGCTCTGGAAAACGTACAAAGGAGGATGACAAAGATGATCCCATGTATCAGAAATCTTCCCTATGAGGATAGACTGAGGCACTGAATCTGCACTCTCTCGAAAGGCGTAGAATTAGGGGGGATATGATCGAGGTGTATAAATGGAAAACAGGAATAAATAAAGGGGGATGTAAATAGTGCTGAAAATTTCCAGCCAAGACAGGACTCGCAGCAATGGTTTTAAGTTGGAAAAATTCAGATTCAGGAAGGATATAGGAAAGCACTGGTTTGGTAATAGAGTTGTGGATGTGTGGAACAAACTCCCGAGTACAGTTATTCAGGCTAAAACGTTGTGCAGTTTTAAAAATAGGTTAGATAAATACATGAGTGGGTGTGGGTGGGTGTGAGTTGGACCTGACTAGCTTGTGCTGCTGGGTCTGGTACAGTGCTCCGTCCTTGAGTGGGGATGACCAGACTGGGTGGGTCATTGGTCTAATCCGGGGGGGGGGACATGGACCTGCTCTGCATGGGTCAGTAGGCCTGTTGCAGTGTTCCTTCTTTCTTATGTTCTTATTACATCGTCTTCAAGTTTCTTCTGCTTCTATCAACTTTTCTGTACTCGACTGAAGAAGCCTACTGTGTAGGCGAAACGTTTCGAAATAAAGATACCGAACTGTTGCATATGTGTCTTACCTAACAACCTGTCGGTATTTTATACCATTTTAATGTTTACTACTGTTGCTGTTGCTAATACTACTGTTCCTACTACTGGTGCTGCTGCTGCTACTGCTACTGTTGCTGTTGCTAATACTACTGTTGCTGTTGCTACTACTGTTGCTGTTGATACTACTACTGTTGCTGTTGCTACTACTACTGTTGCAACTACTACTGTTGCTACTACTACTGTTGCTGTTGCTACTAATACTGTTGCTGTTGCTACTGTTGCTGCTGCTACTACTACTGTTGCTGTTGCTACTACTACTGTTGCTGTTGCTATTACTACTGTTGCTGTTGCTACTGTTGTTGCTGCTACTACTACTGTTGCTGCTGCTACTACTGTTCTTGTTGCTACTACTACTGTTGCTGCTACTACTACTGTTGCTGTTGCTATTACTACTGTTGCTGTTGCTACTACTACTGTTGCTGTTGCTATTACTACTGTTGTTGCTACTAATACTGTTGCTGTTGCTATTACTACTGTTGCTGCTGCTACTACTACTGTTGTTGTTGCTAATGTTGCTGTTGCTACTACTACTGTTGCTACTACTACTGTTGCTACTACTACTGTTGCTGTTGCTACTACTACTGCTGCTGTTGCTACTACTACTGTTGCTACTACTGCTGTTGTTACTACTACTGTTGCTACTACTACTGTTGCTACTACTACTGTTGCTACTACTACTGTTGCTGGTGCTACTACTACTGTTGCTCTTGCTACTACTACTGTTGCTGTTCCTACTACTGTTACTGTTGCTACTACTACTGTTGCTGTTGCTACTAGTACTGTTGCTGTTGCTACTACTACTGTTGCTACTATTACTGTTGCTACTACTACTGTTGCTTCTACTACTGTTGCTGTTGCTACTACTACTGTTGCTGCTCCTACTACTGCTGTTGCTCCTGCTACTACTACTGTTGCTACTACTGCTGTTGCTGTTGCTACTACTACTGTTGCTGTTGCTACTACTACTGTCGCTGTTGCTACTACTGCTGTTGCTGTTGCTACTACTACTGTTGCTGCTGCTACTACTACTGTTGCTGTTGCTACTACTAGTGTTGCTGTTGCTACTGCTATTGTTGCTGCTGCTACTACTACTGTTGCTGCTGCTACTACTACTGTTGCTGTTGCTACTACTACTGTTGCTGCTGCTACTACTACTGTTGCTGTTGATACTACTACTGTTGTTGTTGCTACTACTGTTGCTACTACTACTGTTGCTGTTGCTACTACTGTTGCTGCTACTATTGTTGCTACTACTACTGTTGTTGCTACTACTACTGTTGCTGTTGCTACTACTACTGTTGCTGTTGCTACTACTGCTGTTGCTGCTGCTACTACTGCTGTTGCTGCTGCTACTACTACTGTTGCTGTTGCTACTACTACTGTTGCTACTACTACTGTTGCTACTACTACTGTTGCTACTACTACTGTTGCTGCTGCTACTACTACTGTTGCTGCTGCTACTACTACTGTTGCTGTTGCTACTACTACTGTTGCTGTTGATACTACTGCTGTTGCTGTTGCTACTACTACTACTGTTGCTACTACTATTGTTGCTACTACTACTGTTGTGGCTACTACTACTGTTGCTGTTGCTACTACTGCTGTTGCTGCTGCTACTACTGTTGCTGTTGCTACTACTACTGTTGCTGTTGCTACATCTACTGTTGCTACTACTACTGTTGTTGCTGCTGCTACTACTGTTGCTGTTCCTACTGTTGCTGCTTCTACTAATGTTGCTTCTACTACTGGTGCTGTTGCTACTACTGCTGTTGCTACTACTACTGTTGCTGTTGCTACTACTACTGTTGTTGTTGCTACTACTACTGCTGCTGTTGTTACTACTACTGTTGCTACTACTGTTGCTACTTCTACTGTTGCTACTACTACTGTTGCTACTACTACTACTGTTGTTGCTACTACTACTGTTGCTTTTGCTACTACTACTGTTGATGTTACTACTACTACTGTTGCTGTTGCTAATACTACTGTTGCTACTACTACTGTTGCTGTTGCTACTACTAGTGTTGCTGTTTCTACTACTTTTGCTACTACTACTGTTGCTGTTGCTACTACTACTGTTGCTACTACTGCTGTTGCGGCTCCTACTACTACTGTTGCTGTTGCTACTACTACTGTTGCTGTTGCTACTACTACTGTTGCTGTTGCTACTACTGTTGCTGTTGCTACTTCTACTGTTGCTGTTGCTACTACTACTGTTGCTGCTGCTACTACTACTGTTACTACTACTACTGTAGCTGTTGCTACTGCTACTGTTGCTGTTGCTACTGCTGTTGCTGCTGCTACTACTACTGTTGCTGTTGCTACTGCTGTTGCTGCTGCTACTACTGCTGTTGCTGCCGCTACTACTACTGTTGCTACTACTACTGTTGCTGTTGCTACTACTACTGTTGCTACTTATACTGTTGCTGTTGCTACTATTACTGTTGCTGTTGCTACTTCTACTGTTGCTGTTGCTACTGCTACTGTTGCTGTTGTTACTACTACTCTTGATGCTGCTACTACTACTGTTGCTGCTGCTACTACTACTGTTGCTACTACTACTGTTGCTGCTACTACTACTGTTGCTGTTGCTATTACTACTGTTGCTGTTGCTACTACTACTGTTGCTGTTGCTATTACTACTGTTGTTGCTACTAATACTGTTGCTGTTGCTATTACTACTGTTGCTGCTGCTACTACTACTGTTGTTGTTGCTAATGTTGCTGTTGCTACTACTACTGTTGCTACTACTACTGTTGCTACTACTACTGTTGCTGTTGCTACTACTACTGCTGCTGTTGCTACTACTACTGTTGCTACTACTGCTGTTGTTACTACTACTGTTGCTACTACTACTGTTGCTACTACTACTGTTGCTACTACTACTGTTGCTGGTGCTACTACTACTGTTGCTCTTGCTACTACTACTGTTGCTGTTCCTACTACTGTTACTGTTGCTACTACTACTGTTGCTGTTGCTACTAGTACTGTTGCTGTTGCTACTACTGCTGCTGCTGTTGCTACTACTGCTGTTGCTACTACTACTGTTGCTGTTGCTACTACTACTGTTGCTACTACTACTGTTGCTGCTGCTACTACTGCTGTTGCTACTATTGCTGTTGCTGTTGCTACTACTACTGCTGCTGTTGCTACTACTACTGCTGCTGTTGCTACTACTACTGTTGCTGTTGCTACTACTACTGTTGCTGTTGCTACTACTACTGTTGCTGTTGCTACTACTACTGCTGCTGTTGCTACTACTACTGCTGCTGTTGCTACTACTACTGTTGCTGTTGCTACTACTACTGTTGCTGTTGCTACTACTACTGTTGCTGCTGCTACTACTACTGTTGCTGTTGATACTACTACTGTTGTTGTTGCTACTACTGTTGCTACTATTACTGTTGCTGTTGCTACTACTGTTGCTGCTACTATTGTTGCTACTACTACTGTTGTTGCTACTACTACTGTTGCTGTTGCTACTACTACTGTTGCTGTTGCTACTACTGCTGTTGCTGCTGCTACTACTGCTGTTGCTGCTGCTACTACTACTGTTGCTGTTGCTACTACTACTGTTGCTACTACTACTGTTGCTACTACTACTGTTGCTACTACTACTGTTGCTGCTGCTACTACTACTGTTGCTGCTGCTACTACTACTGTTGCTGTTGCTACTACTACTGTTGCTGTTGATACTACTGCTGTTGCTGTTGCTACTACTACTACTGTTGCTACTACTATTGTTGCTACTACTACTGTTGTGGCTACTACTACTGTTGCTGTTGCTACTACTGCTGTTGCTGCTGCTACTACTGTTGCTGTTGCTACTACTACTGTTGCTGTTGCTACATCTACTGTTGCTACTACTACTGTTGTTGCTGCTGCTACTACTGTTGCTGTTCCTACTGTTGCTGCTTCTACTAATGTTGCTTCTACTACTGGTGCTGTTGCTACTACTGCTGTTGCTACTACTACTGTTGCTGTTGCTACTACTACTGTTGTTGTTGCTACTACTACTGCTGCTGTTGCTACTACTACTGTTGCTACTACTGTTGCTACTTCTACTACTGCTGTTGCTGTTGCTACTACTACTACTACTGTTGCTACTACTATTGTTGCTACTACTACTGTTGTGGCTACTACTACTGTTGCTGTTGCTACTACTGCTGTTGCTGCTGCTACTACTGTTGCTGTTGCTACTACTACTGTTGCTGTTGCTACATCTACTGTTGCTACTACTACTGTTGTTGCTGCTTCTACTAATGTTGCTTCTACTACTGGTGCTGTTGCTACTACTGCTGTTGCTACTACTACTGTTGCTGTTGCTACTACTACTGTTGTTGCTACTACTACTGCTGCTGTTGCTACTACTACTGTTGCTACTACTGTTGCTACTTCTACTGTTGCTACTACTACTGTTGCTACTACTACTACTGTTGCTGCTACTACTACTGTTGCTTTTGCTACTACTACTGTTGATGTTACTACTACTACTGTTGCTGTTGCTAATACTACTGTTGCTACTACTACTGTTGCTGTTGCTACTACTAGTGTTGCTGTTTCTACTACTTTTGCTACTACTACTGTTGCTGTTGCTACTACTACTGTTGCTACTACTGCTGTTGCGGCTCCTACTACTACTGTTGCTGTTGCTACTACTACTGTTGCTGTTGCTACTACTACTGTTGCTGTTGCTACTACTGTTGCTGTTGCTACTACTACTGTTGCTGTTGCTACTACTACTGTTGCTGTTGCTACTACTACTGTTACTACTACTACTGTAGCTGTTGCTACTGCTACTGTTGCTGTTGCTACTGCTGTTGCTGCTGCTACTACTACTGTTGCTGTTGCTACTGCTGTTGCTGCTGCTACTACTGCTGTTGCTGCCGCTACTACTACTGTTGCTACTACTACTGTTGCTGTTGCTACTACTACTGTTGCTACTTATACTGTTGCTGTTGCTACTATTACTGTTGCTGTTGCTACTTCTACTGTTGCTGTTGCTACTGCTACTGTTGCTGTTGTTACTACTACTCTTGATGCTGCTACTACTACTGTTGCTGCTGCTACTACTACTGTTGCTACTACTACTGTTGCTGTTGCTTCTACTACTACTGTTTCTATTGCTACTACTACTACTGTTGCTGTTGCTACTACTACTGTTGCTGTTGCTTCTACTACTGTTGCTACTACTACTGTTGCTGTTGATTCTACAGTTGCTTCTACTACTGTTGCTACTGCTACTGTTGCTACTACTACTGTTGCTGTTGCTACTACTACTGTTGCTGTTGCTTCTACTACTGTTGCTGTTGCTACTACTACTGCTGCTGCTGCTACTACTACTGTTGCTACTACGTCTGTTGCTACTACTACTGTTGCTACTACTACTGTTGCTACTACTACTGTTGCTACTACTACTGTTGCTGTTGCTACTACTATTGCTACTACTGTTCTACTACTGTTGCTACTACTGTTGGTGTTGCTACTACTGTTGCTGTTGCTACTACTACTGTTGCTGTTGCTACTACTGTTGCTGTTGCTGCTACTGTTGCTGTTGCTTCTACTATTGCTGTTGCTTCTACTACTGTTGCTACTACTACTGTTGCTACTATTGTTGCTTCTACTACTGTTGCTACTACTGCTGTTGCTACTATTGTTGCTACTATTACTGTTGCTGTTGCTACTACTACTGTTGCTACTACTGTTGCTACTACTACTGTTGCTGTTGCAACTACTACTGTTGCTACTACTACTGTTGCTGTTGCTACTACTGATGCTGTTCCTACTACTACTGTTGCTGTTGCTACTGCTACTGTTGCTACTACTACTGTTGCTGCTGCTATTACTACTATTGCTGCTGCTACTACTACTGTTGCCGTTGCTAATACTACTGTTGCTACTACTGTTGCTGTTGCTTTTACTACTTCTTGCTTCTACTATTGTTGCTACTACTACTGTTGCTACTACTGTTGCTGTTGCTACTGCTACTGTTGCTGTTGCTTCTACTACTGTTGCTTCTACTATTGTTGCTACTACTGTTGCTACTACTACTGTTGCTACTACTGTTGCTGTTGCTACTACTACTGTTGCTCTTGCTACTGCTGTTGCTGCTGCTACTACTGCTGTTGCTACTACTACTGTTGCTGTTGCTACTACTACTGTTGCTACTTCTACTGTTTCTGTTGCTATTACTGTTGCTGTTGCTACTACTACTGTTGCTGTTGCTACTACTACTGTTGCTACTACTACTGTTGCTACTACTACTGTTGCTGTTGCTTCTACTACTACTGTTTCTGTTGCTACTACTACTACTGTTGCTGTTACTACTACTACTGTTGCTGCTGCTGCTACTACTGTTGCTGCTGCTACTACTACTGTTGCTGTTGCTTCTACTACTACTACTGTTGCTGTTGCTACTACTACTGTTGCTGTTGCTTCTACTACTGTTGCTACTACTACTGTTGCTGTTGATTCTACTACTGTTGCTACTGCTACTGTTGCTGTTGATTCTACAGTTGCTACTACTACTGTTGCTACTGCTACTGTTGCTACTACTGTTGCTGTTGCTACTACTACTGTTCCTGTTGCTTCTACTGTTGCTACTACTACTGGTGCTACTACTTCTGTTGCTACTACTGTTGCTACTACTACTGTTGCTACTACTGTTGCTACTACTACTGTTGCTGTTGCTTCTACTACTGTTGCTGTTGCTTCTACTACTGTTGCTACTACTACTGTTGCTGTTGCTACTACTGTTGCTACTACTACTGTTGCTGTTGCTACTACTGTTGCTACTACTATTGCTACTACTGTTGCTACTACTATTGCTACTACTGTTGCTACTACTACTGTTGCTACTACTGTTGCTGTTGCTACTACTACTGTTGCTGTTGCTTCTACTACTGTTGCTTTTACTGTTGCTACTGCTACTGTTGCTACTACTACTGTTGCTGTTGCTACTACTGTTGCTGTTGCTGCTACTGTTGCTGTTGCTTCTACTACTATTGCTGTTGCTTCTACTACTGTTGCTACTACTACTGTTGCTCCTACTACTGTTGCTACTACTGGTGTTGCTACTACTATTGTTGCTACTACTACTGTTGCTGTTGCTACTACTACTGTTGCTACTACTACTGTTGCTGTTGCTACTACTACTGTTGCTGTTCCTACTACTACTGTTGCTGTTGCTACTGTTGCTGCTGCTACTACTATTGCTGCTGCTACTACTACTGTTGCCGTTGCTAATACTACTGTTGCTACTACTGTTGCTTCTACTATTGTTGCTACTACTACTGTTGCTACTTCTACTGTTGCTGTTGCTACTACTACAGTTCCTGTTGCTTCTACTGCTGTTGCTACTACTGTTGCTACTACTGTTGCTGTTGCTTCTACTGTTGCTACTAGTACTGTTGCTACTACTGTTGTTACTACTACTGTTGCTACTACTACTGTTGCTGTTGCTACAACTACTGTTGCTGTTGCTTCTACTACTGTTGCTGCTGCTACTACTACTGTTGCTTCTACCACTGTTATTACTACTATTGTTGCTACTACTACTGTTGCTACTACTACTGTTGCTGTTCCTACTGCTGTTGCTATTGCTACTACTGTTGCTGTTGCTTCTACTACTGTTGCTGTTGCTTCTACTGCTGTTGCTATTACTGTTGCTACTACTGTTGCTACTACTATTGCTGCTACTACTACCGTTGCTGTTGCTACTGCTACTGTTGCTACTACTGTTGCTGCTGCTACTACTACTGTTGCTGCTGCTACTACTACTGTTGCTGTTGCTAATACTATTGTTGCTACTACTACTGTTGCTACTACTACTGTTGCTTTTACTACTGTTGCTACTACTGTTGGTACTACTACTGTTGCTGTTGCTTCTACTACTGTTGCTACTACTACTGTTGCTACTACTGTTGCTACTACTACTGTTGCTGTTGCTACTACTACTGTTGCTGTTGCTTCTACTACTGTTGCTTCTACTGTTGCTACTACTACTGTTGCTGTTGCTATTACTGTTGCTACTACTACTGTTGCTACTACGACTGTTGCTGTTGCTACTACTACTGTTGCTACTATTACTATTGCTACTACTGTTGCTACTACTACTATTGCTACTTCCGTTGCTACTACTACTGTTGTTGTTTCTTCTACTACTGTTGCTACTACTACTGTTGCTACTACTGTTCCTGTTGCTACTACTGTTGCTGTTGCTACTATTGTTGCTGTTGCTTCTACTACTGTTGCTGTTGCTTCTACTACTGTTGCTGTTGCTTCTACTACTGTTGCTAGTACTACTGTTGATACTACTACTGTTGCTTCTACTACTGTTGCTACTACTATTGTTGCTACTTCTACTGTTGCTACTACTGTTGCTGTTGCTACTACTACTGTTGCTACTACTACTGTTGCTGTTGCTACTACTACTGTTGCTGTTGCTACTGCTACTGTTGCTACTACTACTGCTGCTGTTGCTACTACTACTGCTGCTGTTGCTACTACTACTGTTGCTGTTGCTACTACTGCTGCTGTTGCTACTACTACTGTTGCTGTTCCTACTACTATTGTTGCTGTTGCTAATGCTACTGTTGCTACTACTACTGTTGCTGCTGCTACTACTACTGTTGCTGCTGCTACTACTACTGTTGCTGCTGCTATTACTACTGTTGCTACTACTGTTGCTGTTGCTTCTACTGTTTCTGTTGCTAATCCTACTACTGTTGCTGTTGCTTCTACTACTGTTGCTTCTACTAATGTTGCTACTACTACTGTTTCTACTACTGTTGCTGTTGCTTCTACTGATGCTACTACTACTGTTGCTACTACTACTGTTGCTACTATTGCTGTTACTACTACTACTTTTCTGCTGCTACTACTACTGTTGCTTCTACTACTGTTGCTACTACTACTGTTGCTGCTGCTACTACTATTGCTGCTGCTACTACTACTGTTGCCGTTGCTAATACTACTGTTGCTACTACTGTTGCTGTTGCTTCTACTACTGTTGCTTCTACTATTGTTGCTACTACTACTGTTGCTACTTCTACTGTTGCTGTTGCTACTACTACAGTTCCTGTTGCTTCTACTGCTGTTGCTACTACTGTTGCTACTACTGTTGCTGTTGCTTCTACTGTTGCTACTAGTACTGTTGCTACTACTGTTGTTACTACTACTGTTGCTACTACTACTGTTGCTGTTGCTACAACTACTGTTGCTGTTGCTTCTACTACTGTTGCTGCTGCTACTACTACTGTTGCTTCTACCACTGTTATTACTACTATTGTTGCTACTACTACTGTTGCTACTACTACTGTTGCTGTTCCTACTGCTGTTGCTATTGCTACTACTGTTGCTGTTGCTTCTACTACTGTTGCTGTTGCTACTACTGCTGTTGCTATTACTGTTGCTACTACTGTTGCTACTACTATTGCTGCTACTACTACCGTTGCTGTTGCTACTGCTACTGTTGCTACTACTGTTGCTGCTGCTACTACTACTGTTGCTGCTGCTACTACTACTGTTGCTGTTGCTAATACTATTGTTGCTACTACTACTGTTGCTACTACTACTGTTGCTTTTACTACTGTTGCTACTACTGTTGGTACTACTTTCTGTTGCTGTTGCTTCTACTACTGTTGCTACTACTACTGTTGCTACTACTGTTGCTACTACTACTGTTGCTGTTGCTACTACTACTGTTGCTGTTGCTTCTACTACTGTTGCTTCTACTGTTGCTACTACTACTGTTGCTGTTGCTATTACTGTTGCTACTACTACTGTTGCTACTACGACTGTTGCTGTTGCTACTACTACTGTTGCTACTATTACTATTGCTACTACTGTTGCTACTACTACTATTGCTACTTCCGTTGCTACTACTACTGTTGTTGTTTCTTCTACTACTGTTGCTACTACTACTGTTGCTACTACTGTTCCTGTTGCTACTACTGTTGCTGTTGCTACTATTGTTGCTGTTGCTTCTACTACTGTTGCTGTTGCTTCTACTACTGTTGCTGTTGCTTTTACTACTGTTGCTAGTACTACTGTTGATACTACTACTGTTGCTTCTACTACTGTTGCTACTACTATTGTTGCTACTTCTACTGTTGCTACTACTGTTGCTGTTGCTACTACTACTGTTGCTGCTACTACTACTGTTGCTGTTGCTACTACTACTGTTGCTGTTGCTACTGTTGCTGTTGCTACTACTACTGTTGCTGTTGCTACTACTACTGTTGCTGTTCCAACTACTACTGTTGCTGTTGCTTCTACTGTTGCTGTTGCTACTACTACTGTTGCTGTTCCTACTACTATTGTTGCTGTTGCTAATGCTACTGTTGCTACTACTACTGTTGCTGCTGCTACTACTACTGTTGCTGCTGCTACTACTACTGTTGCTGCTGCTATTACTACTGTTGCTACTACTGTTGCTGTTGCTTCTACTGTTTCTGTTGCTAATCCTACTACTGTTGCTGTTGCTTCTACTACTGTTGCTTCTACTAATGTTGCTACTACTACTGTTTCTACTACTGTTGCTGTTGCTTCTACTGATGCTACTACTACTGTTGCTACTACTACTGTTGCTACTATTGCTGTTACTACTACTACTTTTCTGCTGCTACTACTACTGTTGCTTCTACTACTGTTGCTACTACTACTGTTGCTGTTGCTTCTACTACTGCTGCTACTACTACTGTTGCTGTTGCTTCTACTACTGTTGCTACTACTACTGTTGCTGTTGCTACTACTACTGCTGCTGCTGCTACTACTGTTGCTTCTACTACTGTTGCTACTGCTACTGTTGCTAGTACTGTTGCTAATACTACTGTTGCTGTTGCTTCTACTTCTGTTGCTACTACTACTGTTGCTACTACTAATATTGCTACTACTGTTGCTACTACTACTATTGCTACTACTGTTGCTACTACTACTGTTGCTGTTGCTACTACTGTTGCTGTTGCTTCTACTACTATTGCTACTACTGTTGCTATTACTACTGTTGCTGTTGCTACTACTGTTGCTGTTGCTTCTACTACTGTTGCTGTTGCTTCTCTACTGTTGCTACTACTACTGTTGCTAATACTACTGTTGCTTCTACTATTGTTGCTACTACTACTGTTGCTACTACTACTTTTGCTGTTGCTACTATTACTGTTGCTGTTGCTACTACTGTTGCTGTTGCTACTACTAATGTTGCTGTTGCTACTACTACTGTTGCTGTTGCTACTACTACTGTTGCTGCTGCTACTACTACTGTTGTTGCTGCTACTACTATTGCTTTTGCTACTACTACTGTTGCTACTACCGTTGCTACTACTGTTGCCACTACTACTGTTGCTGTTGCTTCTACTACTGTTGCTACTACTACTGTTGCTGTTGCTACTACTAGTTGCTACTACTGTTGCTACTAGTGTTGCTGTTGCTACTACTACTGTTGCTGTTGCTTCTATTACTGTTGCTACTACTACTGGTGCTACTACTTTTGCTACTACTGTTGCTGTTGCTACTACTGTTGCTGTTGCTACTAGTACTGTTGCTGTTGCTTCAACTACTGTTGCTACTACTACTGTTGCTGTTGCTACTACTACTGTTGCTACTACTACTGTTGTTGTTGCTAATACTACTGTTGCTGTTGCTTCTACTACTGTTGCTACTACTACTGTTGCTACTAATACTGATGCTATAACTGTTGCTACTACTGTTGCCACTACTACTGTTGCTGTTGCTTCTACTACTGTTGCTACTACTACTGTTGCTGCTGCTACTACTAGTTGCTACTACTGTTGCTACTACTGTTGCTGTTGCTACTACTACTGTTGCTGTTGCTTCTATTACTGTTGCTACTACTACTGTTGCTACTACTGTTGCTACTATTGCTGTTGCTACTACTGTTGCTGTTGCTACTACTACTGTTGCTGTTGCTTCTACTACTGTTGCTACTACTACTGTTGCTACTACTACTGTTGCTACTACTACTGTTGCTACTACTGTTGATGTTGCTACTACTACTGTTGCTACTACTACTGTTGCTACTACTGTTGCTGTTGCTAATACTACTGTTGCTGTTGCTTCTACTACTGTTGCTACTACTACTGTTGCTACTAATACTGTTGCTATAACTACTGTTGCTGTTGCTTCTACTACTGTTGCTACTACTACTGTTGCTGTTGCTACTACTAGTTGCAACTACTGTTGCTACTACTACTGTTGCTGTTGCTACTACTAATGTTCCTGTTGCTTCTATTACTGTTGCTACTACTACTGTTGCTACTACTGTTGCTGTTGCTACTACTGTTGCTGTTGCTACTACTGTTGCTGTTGCTACTACTACTGTTGCTGTTGCTTCTACTACTGTTGCTACTACTACTGTTGCTACTACTACTTTTGCTACTACTACTGTTGCTACTACTACTGTTGCTGTTGCTACTACTACTGTTGCTACTATTACTGTTGCTACTAATACTGTTGCTACTACTGTTGCTGTTGCTAATACTACTGTTGCTGTTGCTTCTACTACTGTTGCTGCTACTACTGTTGCTACTAATACTGTTGCTATAACTACTGTTGTTGTTGCTTCTACTACTGTTGCTACTACTACTGTTGCTGTTGCTACTACTACTGTTGCTGTTGCTTCTATTACTGTTGCTGCTACTACTGTTGCTACTACTGTTGCTACTAGTACTGTTGCTGTTGCTACTACTGTTGCTGTTGCTACTACTGTTGCTGTTGCTACTACTACTGTTGCTACTACTGTTGCTACTACTACTGTTGCTACTACTACTACTGCTACTACTACTGTTGCTACTACTACTACTGCTACTACTACTGTTGCTACTACTACTACTGCTACTACTACTGTTGCTACTACTACTACTGCTACTACTACTGTTGCTACTACTACTGTTACTGTTGCTTCTACTACTGTTGCTACTAATACTGTTGCTGTTGCTTCTACTACTGTTGCTACTACTACTGTTGCTGTTGCTTCTACTACTGTTGCTACTACTACTGTTGCTGTTGCTACTACTACTGTTGCTGTTGCTTCTATTACTGTTGCTGCTACTACTGTTGCTACTACTGTTGCTACTAGTACTGTTGCTGTTGCTACTACTGTTGCTGTTGCTACTACTGTTGCTGTTGCTACTACTACTGTTGCTACTACTGTTGCTACTACTACTGTTGCTACTACTACTGTTGCTACTACCACTGTTGCTGCTACTACTGTTGCTGCTACTACTGTTGCTACTACTACTGTTCCTTTTGCTACTACTACTATTGCTACTACTACTGTTGCTACTACTACTGTTGCTACTACTACTGTTACTGTTGCTTCTACTACTGTTGCTACTAATACTGTTGCTGTTGCTTCTTCTACTGTTGCTACTACTACTGTTGCTGTTGCTTCTACTACTGTTGCTACTACTACTGTTGCTACTACTACTGTTGCTGTTGCTTCTACTGTTGCTACTACTACTGTTGCTACTACTACTGTTGCTGTTGCTACTACTATTGCTGTTGCTTCTACTACTGTTGCTACTACTACTACTGTTGCTGTTTCTACTACTACTGTTGCTGTTGCTACTACTGTTGCTACTATTACTGTTGCTGTTGCTACTACTGTTGCTGTTGATATTACTTCTGTTGTTACTACTACTGTTGCTACTACTACTGTTGCTGTTGCTACTACTACTGTTGCTACTACTGTTGCTGCTGCTACTACTACTACTACTGTTGCTGTTGCTACTATTGTTGCTACTACTACTGTTGCTGTTGCTACTACTGTTGCTGTTGCTACTACTACTGTTGTTGCTGCTACTACTACTGTTGCTGTTGCTACTACTACTGTTGCTGTTGCTACTACTGTTGCTGCTGCTACTACTACTGTTGCTGTTGCTACTACTGTTGCTGCTGCTACTACTACTGTTGCTGTTGCTACTACTGTTGCTGCTGCTACTACTACTGTTGCTGTTGCTACTACTACTACTGTTGCTGCTGCTACTACTACTACTGTTGCTGTTGCTACTACTACGCCTCAACGCTCTTTAAAGAGCCTCATTACGGAAAGTCAACGCTCATTAGAACATAAGAAGGAGCCCTGCGGAAGGCCTACTGGCCCATGCTAGGCACCTCCAAGTCGCCTACTGGTCCAAGCCAGTCGGCCAACTCATACCCACGAACACCACAATCCAGAGCTTCTCTTTGCGGAGTCTCACGTTCATTACAGGGCCTCAATGCTTATTACACAGCCTCAATGCTCATTACAGGGCCTCAATGTTCAATACTTTGCTTCAATGCTCAATACAGGGCCTCAACGCTCATTACAGGGCCTCAATGTTCAATACTTTGCCTTAATGCTCAATACAGGGCCCCAACGCTCATTATAGGGCCTCAATGTTCAATACTTTGCCGTAATGCTCAATACAGGGCCCCAACGCTCATTACAGGGCCTCAATGAATTATTTTCTTGACTAACACACATGTAAATGTAGATAATTGTTTTTACCTTATTTCTAGTATATATCCTTCATAATAATAAGATATTATCTCCTTTATAGTATAATAATAAGATATTATGTCGTACATTATATAATAAGGTTTTAAAAGGACCCCAATGGAAATAAGCCACATAGAGTTTTTTTGGTTATCCCAGGTTCTCTACACATATGTTGCTATGTATGATAATGTAACTATTTGTGTATACCTGAATAAACTTACAGGACCACAACGCTCATTACAGGGCCTCAACGCTCATTACAGGGCCTCAAGGCTCATTACAGGGCAACAACGCTTATTACAGAGCGTCAATGATCATTAGTCTCTCAATGATCAATACAGGGCCTTAATGCTCATTACAGGTACTCGATGCTCATTGTAAGACCATAACGCTCATTACAGGGCCACAACGCTCATCAGAGGGCCTTAACGCTCATTACAGGGCCTCAACGCTCATTACAGGGCCTCAACGCTCATTACAGGGCCTCAACGCTCATTACAGGGCCTCAACGCTCATTACAGGGCCTCAACGTTCATTACAGGGCCTCAACGCTCATTACAGGGCCTCAACGCTCATTACAGGGCCTCAACGCTCATTACAGGGCCTCAACGCTCATTACAGGGCCTGACACTAACATTATTTTTCTTGTTCGCTGTTTCTGCATCGTTTATAAAGTTTTGATAAGACAGAACTGACTGTGGGAGGATCAGTGAGGGTGGGAGGGCATCAGAGAGGGTGGGAGGGCATGAGTGAGGGTGGGAGGGCATCAGAGAGGGTGGGAGGGCATAAGTGAGGGTGGGAGGGCATCAGAGAGGGTGGGAGGGCATAAGTGAGGGTGGGAGGGCATCAGAGAGGGTGGGAGGGCATGAGTGAGGGTGGGAGGGCATAAGTGAGGTGGGAGGGCATCAGAGAGGGTGGGAGGGCATAAGTGAGGGTGGGAGGGCATCAGAGAGGGTGGGAGGGCATCAGAGAGGGTGGGAGGGCATAAGGGAAGGTGGGAGGGCATCAGAGAGGGTGGGAGGGCATAAGTGAGGGTGGGAGGGCATAAGTGAGGGTGGGAGGGCATCAGAGAGGGTGGGAGGGAGGGAGGGCATCAGTGAGGGAGGGGGGTAGGAGGGCATAAGTGAGGGTGGGAGGGCATCAGTGAGGGAGAGGGGTGGGAGGGCATCAGTGAGGGAGGGGGGTGGGAGGGCATCCGTGAGGGTGGGAGGGCATCAGTGAGGGTGGGAGGGCATCAGTGAGGAAGGGTTACTGGAGGGGAGGGGAGGGTATGTGCAGATACATGAGGAAGGGTTACTGGAGGGGAGGGTATGTACAGGTACATGAGGAAGGGTTACTGGAGGGGAGGGTATGTGCAGGTACATGAGGAAGGGTTACTGGAGGGGAGGGTATGTACAGGTACATGAAGAAGGGTTACTAGAGGGGAGGGTATGTGCAGGTACATGAGGAAGGGTTACTGGAGGGGAGGGTATATACAGGTACATGAAGAAGGGTTACTGGAGGGGAGGGTATGTGCAGGTACATGAGGAAGGGTTACTGGAGGGGAGGGTATGTGCAGGTACATGAGGAAGGGTTACTAGAGGGGAGGGTATGTGCAGGTACATGAGGAAGGGTTACTGGAGGGGAGGGTATGTGCAGGTACATGAGGAAGGGTTACTGGAGGGGAGGGTATGTGCAGGTACATGAGGAAGGGTTACTAGAGGGGAGGGTATGTACAGGTACATGAGGAAGGGTTACTGGAGGGGAGGGTATGTGCAGGTACATGAGGAAGGGTTACTGGAGGGGAGGGTATGTGCATGTACATGAACAAGAGTTACTGGAGGGGAGGGTATGTACAAGTACATGAGGAAGGGTTACTAGAGGGGAGGGTATGTACAGGTACATGAGGAAGGGTTACTAGAGGGGAGGGTATGTGCAGGTACATGAGGAAGGGTTACTGGAAGGGAGGGTATGTGCAGGTACATGAGGAAGGGTTACTGGAGGGGAGGGTATGTGCAGGTACATGAGGAAGGGTTACTGGAGGGGAGGGTATGTGCAGGTACATGAACAAGAGTTACTGGAGGGGAGGGTATGTACAAGTACATGAGGAAGGGTTACTGGAGGGGAGGCTATGTACAGGTACATGAGGAAGGGTTACTGGAGGGGAGGGTATGTGCAGGTACATGAGGAAGGGTTACTGGAGGGGAGGGTACGTACAGGTACATGAGGAAGGGTTACTGGAGGGGAGGTTATGTACAGGTACATGAGGAAGGGTTACTGGAGGGGAGGGTATATGCAGGTACATGAGGAAGGGTTACTGGAGGGGAGGGTATGTACAGGTACATGAGGAAGGGTTACTGGAGGGGAGGGGAGGGTATGTGCAGGTACATGAGGAAGGGTTACTGGAGGGGAGGGTATGTACAGGTACATGAGGAAGGGTTACTGGAGGGGAGGGTATGTGCAGGTACATGAGGAAAGGTTACTGGAGGGGAGGGTATGTACAGGTACATGAGGAAGGGTTACTGGAGGGGAGGGTATGTACAGGTACATGAGGAAGGGTTACTAGAGGGGAGGGTATGTACAGGTACATGAGGAAGGGATACTGGAGGGGAGGGTATGTGCAGGTACATGAGGAAGGGTCACTAGAGGGGAGGGTATGTACAGGTACATGAGGAAGGGATACTGGAGGGGAGGGTATGTGCAGGTACATGAGGAAGGGTTACTAGAGGGGAGGGTATGTACAGGTACATGAGGAAGGGTTACTAGAGGGGAGGGTATGTACAGGTACATGAGGAAGGGTTACTGGAGGGGAGGGTATGTACAGGTACATGAGGAAGGGTTACTGGAGGGGAGGGTATGTGCAGGTACATGAGGAAGGGTTACTGGAGGGGAGGGTATGTACAGGAACATGAGGAAGGGTTACTGGAGGGGAGGGTATGTACAGGTACATGAGGAAGGGTTACTGGAGGGGAGGGTATGTGCAGGTACATGAGGAAGGGTTACTGGAGGGGAGGGTCTGTGCAGGTACATGAGGAAGGGTCACTAGATGGGAGGGTATGTGCAGGTACATGAGGAAGGGTTACTGGAGGGGAGGGTATGTACAGGTACATGAGGAAGGGTTACTGGAGGGGAGGGTATGTACAGGTACATGAGGAAGGGTTACTGGAGGGGAGGGTATGTACAGGTACATGAGGAAGGGATACTGGAGGGGAGGGTATGTACAGGTACATGAGGAAGGGTTACTGGAGGGGAGGGTATATACAAGTACATGAGGAAGGGTTACTAGAGGGGAGGGTATGTACAGGTACATGAGGAAGGGATACTGGAGGGGAGGGTATGTGCAGGTACATGAGGAAGGGTTACTAGACGGGAGGGTATGTACATGTACATGAGGAAGGGATACTGGAGGGGAGGGTATGTGCAGGTACATGAGGAAGGGTCACTAGAGGGGAGGGTATGTACAGGTACATGAGGAAGGGATACTGGAGGGGAGGGTATGTGCAGGTACATGAGGAAGGGTTACTAGAGGGGAGGGTATGTACAGGTACATGAGGAAGGGTTACTAGAGGGGAGGGTATGTACAGGTACATGAGGAAGGGTTACTGGAGGGGAGGGTATGTACAGGTACATGAGGAAGGGTTACTGGAGGGGAGGGTATGTGCAGGTACATGAGGAAGGGTTACTGGAGGGGAGGGTATGTACAGGTACATGAGGAAGGGTTACTGGAGGGGAGGGTATGTACAGGTACATGAGGAAGGGTTACTGGAGGGGAGGGTATGTGCAGGTACATGAGGAAGGGTTACTGGAGGGGAGGGTATGTGCAGGTACATGAGGAAGGGTCACTAGAGGGGAGGGTATGTGCAGGTACATGAGGAAGGGTTACTGGAGGGGAGGGTATGTACAGGTACATGAGGAAGGGTTACTGGAGGGGAGGGTATGTACAGGTACATGAGGAAGGGTTACTGGAGGGGAGGGTATGTGCATGTACATGAGGAAGGGTTACTGGAGGGGAGGGTATGTACAGGTACATGAGGAAGGGTTACTGGAGGGGAGGGTATGTACAGGTACATGAGGAAGGGTTACTGGAGGGGAGGGTATGTGCAGGTACATGAGGAAGGGTTACTGGAGGGGAGGGTATGTACAGGTACATGAGGAAGGGTTACTGGAGGGGAGGGTATGTACAGGTACATGAGGAAGGGTTAATGGAGGGGAGGGTATATGCAGGTACATGAGGAAGGGTTACTGGAGGGGAGGGTATGTACAGGTACATGAGGAAGGGTTACTGGAGGGGAGGGTATGTACAGGTACATGAGGAAGGGTTACTGGAGGGGAGGGTATGTACAGGTACATGAGGAAGGGTTACTGGAGGGGAGGGTATGTGCAGGTACATGAGGAAGGGTTACTGGAGGGGAGGGTATGTACAGGTACATGAGGAAGGGTTACTGGAGGGGAGGGTATGTACAGGTACATGAGGAAGGGTTACTGGAGGGGAGGGTATGTGCAGGTACATGAGGAAGGGTTACTGGAGGGGAGGGTATGTACAGGTACATGAGGAAGGGTTACTGGAGGGGAGGGTATGTACAGGTACATGAGGAAGGGTTACTGGAGGGGAGGGTATGTGCAGGTACATGAGGAAGGGTCACTGGAGGGGAGGGTATGTACAGGTACATGAGGAAGGGTTACTGGAGGGGAGGGTATGTACAGGTACATGAGGAAGGGTTACTGGAGGGGAGGGTATGTACAGGTACATGAGGAAGGGTTACTGGAGGGGAGGGTATGTGCAGGTACATGAGGAAGGGTTACTGGAGGGGAGGGTATGTACAGGTACATGAGGAAGGGTTACTGGAGGGGAGGGTATGTACAGGTACATGATGAAGGGTTACTGGAGGGGAGGGTATGTGCAGGTACATGAGGAAGGGTTACTGGAGGGGAGGGTATGTACAGGTACATGAGGAAGGGATACTGGAGGGGAGGGTATGTGCAGGTACATGAGGAAGGGTTACTGGAGGGGAGGGTATGTGCAGGTACATGAGGAAGGGTTACTGGAGGGGAGGGTATGTACAGGTACATGAGGAAGGGTTACTGGAGGGGAGGGTATGTGCAGGTACATGAGGAAGGGTTACTGGAGGGGAGGGTATGTACAAGTACATGAGGAAGGGTTACTGGAGGGGAGGGTATGTACAGGTACATGAGGAAGGGTTACTGGAGGGGAGGGTATGTACAGGTACATGAGGAAGGGTTACTGGAGGGGAGGGTATGTACAGGTACA